>NW_026930493.1:0-40354 GCF_032062105.1 Saccostrea cuccullata | reverse complement strand
CAGTAAATTCTATCTCAAACCCTTCAACTAGAGATAAACCCGTTTTCCTTACTCATGTTTGGGGGGGGGGGGTCACCGTTAACATCTCTTTTCCCTAAGTGCAGGAGTCATTTCCCGCTCAACATAGTGTTTCTCGATAATTTGGCGCCCAATGTCACCTTATTCAAAGTGTTTTGGCATATATCGTCATATATTCGTCATTAAAGATGTCAAAAAATTATTTTTTAAACACAAGTGCACCAAGTTCTAGAGCAGTTATGTGGTTAATTCTGTGATGTTATATTTAAAGTATAGCCTGATAAAAAAAAATGCATGATCCGTTTACACCATATTTCTTGTTCGCCATACGGATTGCCCGATCGTAAATATTTTATGCCTACATTATCATTGGATTTTAGTTATTTCTTCTTTTAAAAAAAAGCCTTTTGTCAAAGGCTGCAACTTATATTTTGAAATAATGCCATCATATACTAATATCTAATGCATCGTATTACGATATCTGCTACCATTTTATTGTTTGCATTCAATTGTTGTTTCTTTTTACCCCTACATAACTGACAAAATCATTGGAAAAATCCTGTTCGCAGTGAGTATAAAGTTGGCGTGAATGAATAGAAGTGATAAAGTTCTTAACGGATGTATGTGAGAGTTTTATGTACATTTATTTTGCCTCTCTGTGCATTTGTTCTGACTGCAATATGTTATATTTTATGGACAATTTTTGCTCTTTGTTTGAGAAAGTGCATTTGAGTAAATGAAATTTTTACTTTTTTTGTAAAGAGTGTAATTTTTGGGCTGTTAATCTTATAATAACAATATACAAGGCTTATAAAAGTGAATCATAAGTCTTACATATAGATTTGTTTTTTGAAAGTTCTTCCTTTGGATACAGTGGACATCTTTTTTACTCTCTTGTTTAAATTCATTGTTTCTGTACTTATTTACCTTCCAAAAAAAGTGAGATGAATTAGATTCTAAGTGAATGTATGGATTCTCTATTATGTTTCTTTTGGATGACCCCCTATTTACCATTGTTTACACATCAATCAATATGAGAGGATGACTTGTGTATGTGATAAGTACAGAGTGCTATATTGTTCCCTTGAGATGTTGCTTTTTGCTGAAGTTGTTTTAATTGTGAGATATATCTTGATTTTATTATTTAATGTGTGGTTTCATTATAAGCTCCTGTGGTTGTTCTCATAGCATTTATTAATAAAACAACAAAATTATGTACTAGTCTACGAGAAAAAGTAGACAAAAATGTCACTGAAGAGAATTTCATTTCTGTTTTTGAAATAAACTCGGCATATTTTGGTTTTTGTGAAGCAGGTAACTTTTTATTGTGAAAATTTACTTGTTGAATTTTATAGTGATATATAAAGGACAAGCTTAATAAGCTTATTGTGGCCGGCTTTTGTGTAGAAAAACTGATCAAAGATTGTTACTAGTCCATATAGAAATGTTAATGGTGAAAGGTACATGTATATTATTGTTTGAGAAATTTTGAAAATTGAATATTTTGTTTCTGTTTGCTCTGTTAAGATTTATTCTTTCCATTTTCATTTGTTTGTGGTTATATTAAGAAAGAGCCCATTATGTAAGCATTCAAAAACCTGAGCACAAATTAATTTCTGACAAAGAATTAAAAAGTAAATAGTTGAAGCAATGACATTATTTTTAAAACCTTGCCTATTCTACCTTGGATTCCTAGTTACCTTAAAGCCTGTCCTTTCTGAGATAAATGTGATTGTTTTGAGAGATCATGTATATCACACATGTATATGTATTTATTAATTACAGATATGAAATAAAGTAGAGGAATATTACAAATCTGTCAGCCTGTTAACTTTTTCACTTTTTCTTCTAAAGAATTATTGGATACTTGTATGTCAGGGCATCAACGATATATCGATAGTCAAACACCATTGACGTCAGACACAAAAAAATGCACAAGATTTACATGCACACTAAACCTCTAGGCTCCCGACGAATTGCTTGATGAAAACATGCCTGTAGAATGATCAAGAAAAAAAATCTTTAAAGAGTTATCAGAGAGAAATCAAAGAGAAATGGAAATGTATATATGCTTCTTGAGGTTGTGCAGATTGCAGATTGTTCAAATCCCGACCCTGGAATGTATTGAAGCACTAGCTTCACAAGGTTTTTTTTAAAGTAGTCAAACTCCGAGGTCAAAGTTCGTGGTATTCAATGAATTTTCTTTTCACAAGGATTACATATGTGAAGTATGAAAGCCCTAGCCCTTACCGTTCAAAAGTCATTTCCAATGTTAAATTTTTTTTCATAAGTGCAGAAATCTCCAAGGTCAAGATTGTTGGTATCCAATGAAAGGTCTTGCCACAAAACATATGTGAAGTATAAACTTCCCGATATCTATCTTTCAAAAGTTATGGCTATAAGCACAGGCGCTTGTTTCATGCAATACCTTAGTTTTCTACTACATGTATATAATAACACGTGTGTTATTATATAGTAGAAAACTAACGTACTCTATGAAACAAGCGCCTGTGGCTATAAGGTAAAAGTTCGAAATTTTTGTGTGAAAGTGTGTCAAACTGCAAGGTCAGAATTGGTGGTACTCAAAGTAAGGTCTTGTCAGAAGGAATAAACATGTGAAATATGACAATCATAGCTCCACTAAATGTAAAGGTATATGGGCATGGTTAAAGTTTTTGCGAACAAACAGAGAGGCAGACAGACATACATACACGACAAAGATACCCAATCTTCGATTATGGAGGCATAAAAGTCAAAAGATCGACTGAAGGACTTTATCCGAATTAGCTAGTATATTTTTAAAAATTTGCAAAGGGCTACTGTTCTATATAAACTTTTATGGAATCTGCCGTTGAGTATTGACCCGAGTTGAAAATTCACCCGAGGTTCATTTTTCAACGTCGAATATTGAACCTCGGGTGTTTTTTCTCCGTTGAAAATTGAGACGAAAAGTCGTTGAATTTATACGCGGGATCATTTTTCAACAGCTGGATAATTTTTCTTATCCCTGAAGACCTCAACAAGTTGAAAATTGACCCTGTTGAGTATTGACCCCACTTCAGAGTTTGAACATTTTATTGAACTTGGAAGTTGTTTTACGGGATTTATCAGTATTTCTATATTTATTTTTCGGTTTCTTTTATTTTCCTTTTCAAGAATAATAGAAATAAACCTATCATCCCTTGTATATATGTACATTTTGATCAGTACACGATTTCAGTTATCTTCAACATGACAACTTTATTTTTTGACAATACTTTCTCAAATCCATAGTATCCATAAATAACTACAAAACTATGAATAGGGCATAAAACAAAGATCCTGGAAATTTGGTTTCTAGAAAGTGAGCCCTATACATACATTGATCAGGTGAGCAGAACATCCCATCTACTTGCAATCAAATTCAGTATAAAAATTAACAAAATTAAAAGCCTAAAAATTAGAAGGAAACACATCGGCCAAAATGAATCCAATGATAGATTATATTTGTGAAAAAGATCTACATACCGACCATAGTAAATTAGTAAAGCTGACTTTAAACAAAATTGGCGAAATCCCTGTAACAAACTTATCTGTCAGTAGCCTGCCTCGGCTTAAAGATTTATCGTTTTTGGAGCAACCTTGAGCATGAGATTATTTTTATTCTAAATCATACCGGTATCATTCTTATTCGATAAAATGTGATTTATTTGTAATTTGTATTCGATTAATTGCTATTCACATTGGAAGAAATATCACAATATGATTCCTATATCATATCATTCTTTTTGAAAACACGTTTCCTTTTCGAAGTCATTCATATTTGAAAACACGCGATTCCTATTCGCTAATTTTGTCATTCCTATCGATAATTTTATCTTTCTTATTCGATAATTATTTGGTTTATATGCAGTAAAGTTGTTCGAAAACATACAAGCATCTATTTCTATTCGAAGAAATACGATTCCTATTTGATAAATTTCTCATCTTATTGCATAATTTTATGTCTTTCTTATTCTTTTTCAATAATTGCATACAAGTTATATACTCAATTAAATAGGAATGACATGTTTAACATGATTGTCTAATATAGATCAATTTGATATCGAATAGAAGTGACAAAAAAAAAATTAAATAGGAATCACATATTTTCGAATAGAATAACAACTTAAAGGTGCTGAATTCTCGAACAGAAATAACATTTTTTTTTCTCACAGGAATAACAACTTAATTATAAAATAGGAATCATATTTTATCGAACAGGAATGAAATGATTTAGAAAAAGAAAAACAAAATTTTTAAATAAGAATAACAAACTAGAGCCGAGCTCGTTGCAAAGCAACGAGTAGGTCTTCCGTCCTGTTTGACCGGAAGTAACTTTCATAAAAAAAAAGAGTCATGAAGTCCAAAAATGGTTTAATCCTCCAAATCTATGTTTATTTTTGCAAAATTAAGCCATTTTTGGCAACTTCCGGTTTGACCGGAAGTACCGTCGACGGACGGAAAGTTAAGATTTAAGCTTCCAGTGACATATGTTACCCCAAAACCTGTCACGAACAGCAAAAATATGCAATTTGTGACTACTTCCGGTTTGACCATAAGTGACGTCGCCGGACGTATTTTTACGACTCCAATAGATAAAGCTTGACATTTTAAAAAAAACTTTGCTTCTTTGACGTATTACAAATTCTCAATACTTTTTGAGATATAAAGGAAAAACATTCAGCCCCTTTTGGCCCCTCATTTTAGGGGCCAGCCCGTTTTTCTTGACATCATTTGAAAGATCGTGTAATTCTACACTTGTCTAAACAAAATATTTCTAGGTAAAAAGTTATCGCTGGAAAGGTGTCAAAATTTTTTAAATCCTTGATAGTAATATTTTCGGGCCATAGAGAGTGTCGGCGCTTCGTACTTCCGGTGACAAAGATATACTCAATTCACTTCTCCGAATGTTGCTCTATCATCACTGAAAATTTCATACCTCTATCTTCAACGGTTATTGAGAACATTGCCGGACAAAGTGACCCTCTAAAAATGACAAAATCGCGAAAATCTCCGAACCGGAAGTGACGTCATCAAAATGAAAAAATTGTTTTTAGACTTTTTGATGTTCTATCAGACCTGAAAGTTTCATGAAAATCCATCGATCCGTTTCCGAGAACTCGCGTGCACAAAATCGGTAAGAAAAAAAATAATAAGAAGAAAAATAGTGGAAAAGAAACCTAAGAAAAACAATAAGGTCTTCCGCTGAAGACGGAAGACCTTAAAAAGTGTAATGATGCAACGATTTACCTGCCATTCCATAAACAGGTGATAGCGCAATATTACTTTACAAATACGGAAAGTTCACTTTGGAAAAGATGAAGAAGAAATCATTTTTTTCTTATACAAAATAGTTTCAGTAGGCCCTCTTCTTCCATAGTCAGTAAAACTTCCAAACATGAAACAGTTGTGGCACATTCAGTGGTGACTTTAAGTTCTCTGGGATATATCGAATCGACATATGAACGAAAGTAACTATTGTTAAAGGAATCACTGTCTAGTTAGTATAGTATGCCAGGGCATCAACGATAGTGGAAAACATGGGATAATTTGCATAACGGGCGAAACCCGTTATGCATAAAGAGAAAAAAATAGAAATGGAAGTATTACTTGATCATACGTCATCGATGTATCTAAATGTTGAGTTGAACCAAACAGCAAGTGTTTTCTGCTTTTCATGTAAAGTTTTGTAAAATATATTCTGATTCTGCTTCATAGAAATATTAAAACAGGTCGGCCAATAAAGGAGCACAATTAGTGCCAATCGAAATTCCAAGTTTTTAAAGAACAATTGGTCTCCGAAGACTGCAAAAACGGAGTCGATAAGGAACTCCAGCTTTCTTTTAATATTAACTTCAGGATACTTTTAGGTAGCATCAGGGTAATTTTTAACAATTGAAAGCAAATTTCGTTGATGACCTATCACAAGATAGAAAATTTCCGAGTTCCATTTTTATTGAGAAAGCAGTTGTCTATGATGTAAAAATGTATAGTTTTGAATTTGTCCTGAGGAATACTTCTTTAGCGTATACAAATGTTGTACATTTTGATGTTACTGACTTTGGGAAAAAGAAATTGTGATTCCAAATTTTCTAAAGTGTGTGTGGGGGGGTGGGGGGTGGAGGTAGGGGTGGGGGCTAAGTATCCCTACCCCCCTCCCTTCCACGTTCCCGACGACTATGAATTAAATCACAGTGAAAACCAAGTCATAAATACGTGTTTTCATGCTGTTGAATTTAGAACCAGTTTTATGATTAAAATAATTCCACGACCTGGCTCAGTTTTCAACGGACTCGGGTCTAATTCAACACCTTTTGTCTCAATATTCAACGTTGAAAAATGACCCCCAGGTCAATTTTAAACCCGGGTCAAATATCAACGTTACACCGCCATTATAGCTCTAATATGGCGAATATGTAAATGAGCAGAATGAACACCTTTTTACCATAGTAGTACAGAAATTTTTTATTGGGCAGATTTGCTATGTTTTTTTCCTACAAATTTTAAAATCAAATGTAATGTATATATATAATTTCCTCAGCAAGATTAGATTTGGATTTGACGCCGTGTCTACATGTACGTGCTGTTTCAACATGCGGGTATGATTTAAAGTAGGAAGTTTTTGTTAAAGAAAAAATATCCTTTTTTTATATTGATTGAAGCGGTAGTTTGAAGTTCAAGGGTATATAAATCTTATATACATTGTGTTAATTTTTTTTTTTTAAAAATCAATAAATATTTTCAGAACCACATCAAAATAAACTCATAAAATACGTTCAATTTTATAGGGCTTGGGGTAATTTGACGTGGAGTGGAGCGGTATTATGATTAAAGCTCAGTATATTAATATTATATCTTTATCAATGCATATTCTGAAATAATCCAGGAAATGAGTAATTCACTATTTCACAGATATACATGTCTAATTGCTCCTCTTGACTAGCCGAGGTTTCAAATGCTCAATTCCATTTATTTGGCAGGTAATCAACTCTCAGTCTGAAACTATCAAACTTGTGGCCAAATAAATGTCAAGATTTGAAAAAAATACCCCTTTTCTACAATGGTTGTGTCCTTTACTTATTTCATACACAAATAAGTTCAGTCTTTTTGAGATTTTTGCAATTTGGAGATATCTTAATTAATTAAATTATACTCTAACTTTAGATGAAATATGAAAGGAGATTTTGTTATGATTGAGATTTTTTCACCAAAGTTATGTTATCGTTCTGTAGGCATTCCGCTCGCCTGTTCAACCTTCTTAAAGTTGTCATTGATATAAATGGGATAGATTTGTTTACTTACTCCACTCAGTAAATTCACTCCACTCCGTAAATTACTCAAACCAACTAGAGTCTACCAGGAACAAGCAGATGAAATGGCGGACAAGGCAGAAGAAATCAAATGTTCCTCTGAACTTCAGTACTTTCGAGAGGATTCTGGAGTTACAGACGTAATTCTCATGGTAGAAGACAAAGAGATCCATGTGACAAAAGTAATTCTCATGCGTTCTTCTCCAGTTTTCCGGGCCATGTTTACTGATGATTTCAAAGAGAAAAGCGAAAGCAGAATTACCTTTCCAGGAAAATCATATGAAGATTTTGTACTGTTTCTACGAAGTTTTTATCCAGGGGAACATTTGGAGCTTAACGGTTTGGATATATTATATTATTTTCATGTTGTGTTAAATGATTCAGGTCACCTGATTCACTGGAATATATATCCATTTTTTTGTCGTAATTCATCCTTAAACTTGCGCATCGATTTAAACATTGGGACATCTTTCAAAAATTTTGTCAAGAAAGAACTACTTATCAATTTGCAGTGTTTGTGGTGTATGTGTAAAGTGGACAAAATATTTTAAAAGTCTGGGTTTTTATTTCAAAGCTATGAATGGGATGAAATCTATCAAATGCCCTCTTTAAAAAATACTTTACTTGTTGACATCAAGCTGACAAGCCACCATAGATCCAAGAATTTGCCTAGGTTAATTTAAAAAAAAAACTCCTATATAACCTACATTAATATTGATTGATTGATTGTATGTTTTCTTAACGACCCTTTCGGGAATTTTTCATTCATATGGAGACGCCGCCACTTGCCGATGGAAAGCTACGATTTTTACCCTATAATCGGAACTCAGGGCCGTTGAACAGGGAGGGATCTTTTTCGTTCCAGCACCTATTACGACACGGGACCTCGGTTTTTCTTTCTCATCTGAAGGACCGGTCTCCACGTCACACTTTACAATTTGATAAGAATAGGCATTATAAAATATATACAAAACATAATATCACTTAAGTTAGAATGATTCTGATTCATTATAAACGCATTTCCTCGTCACCAGAAAGTCTTAAATAAATTCAAAATAATAAACTAAAAGTGATTTAACTGGTTTTAAATCTGACATTTTTGTTGTAGTTTCTGTAATAGAGAGAATCTTACCTCTGGCAAGAGAGTATGGCATGGACGCCTTGATGAAAAATTTCCATGAGAGGCTTTTGGTAGATGCAGAATCTCAAACTAAAGACGTTTTCTTCCATTTAAAATGTTTTTATATCGCTGCAGTTTACCATTTTGATGAGCTTTACAATAGAATGCTGGAGAATCTGAAGTCCGTTGCTGTAAATACCTATAAGAACCGAGAAAGTTTCAAAATGCTTCCGCCAGAGGACAAGGCCCAGTTATACGAAAAACGCTGTGAATTTGTTGAAAAACATAATTCGAATCTCCTGAACAAAATGTCAAGAATTAAAGAGAACTTGGACTCATTTGAAATCTGGTGTGAAAAATGTGGCAAATGCATGTACATTTCCAGAAAAGACAAAATATGGATTTGGGGATGAAAGATGAGCATTTTGAAATATACGAGTACTAATGCTTTCGTATTATTTCCTTCTTAACCTAATATAAATAAAACATTGTGTTTTTATCTGCATTTCTAGCAAACAAATTTGAAGATACGGATTAAGGTCACGTGATGGCATAAGGACCTGTGTAAATGTATCTCCAAGATAAATGTTGAACACACACTTATCCTACCTTCCTTCTAACTTCTTCGCATGCCCATACTGTGCTTTGGGTTCTTTCTGATTTGTTTATGTATTCCCAATTCTTTCCGCCCACTTTATCATTGCACTATAGTCCCTCTTTCCTCTTTGGTATCTTTGCAACCCCTCCTTCTTTCTTCTCTCTTCCATTCCCATACCCTTCCTTTCTTATTTCTCTATACCCTCTTCCTTCTTCTTCTTTTTAAAATATTATTGTATATTTGTTGCTTGTACATCATGTGTATACAATTTTGTTACTTTGTTTGTGTTGGAGAGAACAATCTACGTTGGCATAACTTGTGTCCAATTCCTTTGATTGTGATCAATAAAATATGTTTAAATCAAATCACATACAGATTTACATGCATTTATTTTAAATGCACTGTACAGTATTAACTTTTTTCTGGCTTTTTAACATTAAATATGAATCAAACTTTTTTATATCTGATTAGAGAAGACAAAATGTAGATTCTCGGAATAAAGCCTTCTGGACTTTTAATTGGTACAATTACGGATTATTGTTTGTTTTCTACATAGCAGCATATGTTTGATTTAAAAAAAATAATCATAAATACCGGTATCTCTTAAACTCAATGTGTGATTCTTGGATTCATACAAGGATTGTCAAGATGTCAAAGACTAAATTTAATTGTCATAAATTGTGATGAGTCAAAAATAACTTGGTGTTATTGTTCTCGAAAAGCCAAACAAACACTTCTGAAAAAGATGTCTGAAAGAATTGGCATTTTAAGAAGAATAAGATATTTCATGTCAAAAGATGCGCAGTTGAAGATTATATTGCATGCAGCTTATTGCTATGAATTATTCCTTATGTTAAATATATTGTGGGACTGTATCTATAGAGCAATACTAGTATAAAAGTTCAAGATATATTTGAACCTGTGCCTCTATCAGCTTAATTCGTCTTTAAAATTATTTTATAAAAAATTCATGAGCTAATGCCAGATTATTTAAATTAGGCTTATTGACATCAATTGTTTTATAACAAATACACATTTTATTTTCAAACATCGAAACAAGTCTACTTTCATTATTTTGACTTTGCAAAAATCTCCGCTAGGGTCCCCGTGTGTTTACACTGTTGTTTATTCATAACTCAGACCAGCAGCAATAGCCTGTGGCTATATATAGCCACCGTCTAAAAAGTAGACTAAAATGTCATTGAAGAGATTTTATTTTCGTTTTGAAATAAACTCAGCATATTTGGGGGGTCTTTTTATGCAGGTAGCTTGATATTGTGACCATTTACGTGTTGATTTTTATAGTGATATACTAAGGACAAGCTTATTGTGGCTTGCTTTTGTGTAGAAAAACTGATCAAAGATTGCTACTTATCCTGATGGAAATGTTAAGGGTGAAAGGTACATGTATATTATTTTTTAAGATTTTAAAAATGGAATAATCTGTGCCTTTTTGCTCTGTGGAAATTCATTCTATCTTTTTTCTTTTGTTTGTGGTTTCATTAAGAAAGAGTCCAGTCTGTAAACATCCGATGACCTGAGCACAAATTAATTTCTGACAAAGAATTCAAACAGTAATCAGTTGAATCAATGACATTATTTTTAAAACTTTGCCTATTCTAACTTGGATTCCTTGTTACCCTAAAGCCTGTCTTTTCTGAGATAAATGTGATTGTTTAGAGAGATCATATATATCACACATGTATATGTATTTATTATTTAAAGATATGAAATAAAGTAGAGGAATATTAACTATGGGTGTATTGTTAAAAATGTTAATTCATGTAGCTTACTCAGAGGGATATAAAAAAAGGATGATCCTTTAAATTGGCAAATGTTTTCTATAATGTGGTTCTTCGTGACAGAGATAAGAAGTTAAATATTGTTTTCATACATTTTATTTTGAGTTTTTTTAATTAGTTCCTTTGATTAAGCACATAAATAGTGTAGAAATGTGGATAAACTGGGTCTTTTTAAATACCGTATACGTGGAAATTTTAGCAAGACGCAAATTTAGCGATTTCGACTTAAAAACTTTTTATCTTTAGCAAGAAGTAATTTTTGCGATTTTAAAATGCTAACCAAAGAAGCTTTTACAAATAATACACAATTAATTTTTAATGATATTCAATTTTAGCGATGTCAGCACCCTCGCTAATAATGTCAAAATTTAATCCTCGCTAAAAATTCTACTTATACGGTATCCGAACTTCAATTGATCAATGCAGGGATCTATATACTACTTAAAGTACACAGTCATGTCCCTGATATACCATCTTCCCAAGTCAAAGAGTTTCTGATCCGCCCAGCTCCACATAATGTGGAGCAGAGCGGATCAGAAACATGTATCTGTGGATCCTCTTCACCAAAGGACTCTATATGTAGAATAAGTGACTGAAAAATCAGTAATGTCTACTATCTTTACAAATTAAAAGTAGATAACAAAACAGTTAAATGATATACAAAGGTAAAATCGCTGTATATGAAATGAGGCATGTATATTAAATTGTTTTACAATTATACACGATAAAGAAAACACCAACATTGTTTTTCTTAATATTTATTGCGAATATGTTTGAATCTTTACCGTAAAGACTACATGTTTGGTAATAATAGTATTATGCATGAAGATGTATAAGAAAAAAGGGAAATCATTGAATCGACTTTGGAAGATAACTTCGGATATCTCGAACCCCCGGATATCTCGAAGTCGTGCCCAGGTCCCCGCAACTTGCTGATGTTCAATTCCTCATGTTCAATTATCTTACCTTTTGCATTCAAAACATTTCCATTTTTTCTGGAATCAAAAATTTAACAAGCAAATAAATCGTTCGAAAGTTATGATATTTTACTGAATTTAAGAAAAATGGAGAAAAATATCGTATATAATCAGAAAAGAAAAATAAAACTTGGGATGTATGATTTTTCGGCTATATTTTACTCAGTAATCGAATCAATGACGGTTTCTTTAAAGATAATTTAAAACCATTATAATAGTGTACTTTGCACAAAATAACTCTGTGGGCTGCAGGCTGTATGTAAAAATAGGAATTTAGAATTAACATACTTGAAATACTTCGAAATAGCAAAAAATGATCATTTTCTTCTAAAAAGAAACCTTCCGCTACAAAATATAGTTCCTCACATAATATTTTTGGTTTGGATATAGGATTTAATCATGGAGTTTTACATGTAACTGTATATGGTATTGACATTGCAAAACCCAAATTTGTTAAAAAAAATTAAAACATTATGAAGATTTTTTTTAAATATAGGTTAAGATATAAATCTGCTCAAAAGCTCAGAAACGAACTTCGTTAATTTTTTTATGTCATTTTCTGGCAGGTGTCAGAAAAGAAACTTTAAAAAGTTTCCATAATTGTAAATTTCTTTGATTTTACCCTAAATATTAAATAATTTGCAAAAATCAAAATAAAGTTTTATTTTTCAAAAGTTTTACGTTTGTGATCACTACCTTAAAAACTCGCACGAAAAATGGCGACTATGAAAATGTTGTCATTTAACATAATAATTTATTATATTTTTTTCTGAATAGATATATAGGCAATGTTAACACATTTTTAGTTGCGTCTGAAAATATATAGAACTGTACAAAATATAACATACTCAACAAGAAAAGAAACGCATATTGTTTTATTCATCAAAGAAATTTTGAAAAAGTATATGGAATATCTACCCTTTTTATCATTGGATACTTGTGATCTACTTAAAGGACAACTTGGGGTTTTAAAACCCAAGTGCTGAATTTTTTCCCCTCGATTAATCATGTTTATTAAGATAGTGTTTTTCATTATTTCTTGTAAATCGGGGTCTATTTTCATTGATAATTTGGATTTAGAGAAACAATAAACACTCTTATCAAACCCATATTTAAGATTTGATTGCAATGTTGATGCTGTAATGCCACGCCTTAACAAAGATGAGCGCAACACAGGCTAACTATGATTAGAACCGGTGTAACGTTGAATATTGACCCGAGTTAAAAATTGACCCGAGGTTCATTTTTCAACGTTGAATTTTGAACCGCGGGTGTTTTTTCTCCGTTGAAAATTGAGACCAAAATGCGTTGAATTTATACCCGGGGTCATTTTTCAACAGCTTGATAATTTTTTTTTCATAACCCCTATGACCTCAACAAGTTGAAAATTGACCCTGTTGAATATTGATCCCCACCTCAGAGTTTCAACATTTTTTGAATTGGGAAGTTGTTTTACGGGATTCATCAGTATCTCTATATTTATATTTTGGTTTCAATTTTTCCCTTTTCAAGAATAAGAGATATAAACCTATCATCCCGTGTATATATGTACATTTTGATCAGTACACGACTTTAGTTATTTTCAAGCATGGTGACTTTATTTTTTGACAATACTTTCTAAATTCCATAGCATCCATAAATAACAACAAAACTATGATAATGAATAGAGGCATAAAATTCTGGAAATCCCATCAAGTCAATTTAGTATAAAAATTAACAAAATTTATAGCCTAAAAATTAGAAAAAGACATCGGTTAAAATAAAACCAATATATTATAGGCTGTATTTGTAAAAAAGATCAATATAGTGACCATAACACGTAAATTATGATGAATTTAAACAAGGTTAGT
Source organism: Saccostrea cuccullata (assembly GCF_032062105.1). Classification (NCBI taxonomy): domain Eukaryota; kingdom Metazoa; phylum Mollusca; class Bivalvia; order Ostreida; family Ostreidae; genus Saccostrea; species Saccostrea cuccullata. The sequence goes on along the minus strand of NW_026930493.1, from coordinate 26,658 downwards.
GAAATTGCTGTAACAAACTTATCTGTCAGTAGCCAGGTTCAGCCTAAAAATTGATCGTTCTCGGAGCATAACCTTGAGAATGAGTACAAGAGTTAGAGTCTGGGATGGACTAGAAGCTACACTTCTCACCATCTTTTATACCAAGATTAAAAAACGCCGTCCATGCAACTTATTTCGTTCTAAACAACTAAAAACAACTAAAAAGCGCATTCCTCTTCAAAGAACCAAGAGATAGAGAGAGAGAGAGGGTCCTGGAGTTTTTGTCGAAGGCGGGGAATGGTGTCAAAACCCCCTGAAATATTGTGACAAAAAACCATACGCAAAATGAATAAGCGAAACGAAACAAACAAACAAGCAAACAAAAAGGGAAACTAGCCAATGTTGAAAACAAAACCATCTTTCTCTAATTCGATGGAAGGGCCGCTTCAGAAATTCCTCACAAACTATCCTGTGTTTCCCCGTTTTTTTCTGGGGGGGGGGGGGGGTGGGGGGTTAATGTTATATTTTGGCTACTTTATTACAAAAATCGTTGTATATCTAAGGCAAACATTTTTTTATGAAAAAACTTCAAAAATGAAGAAAACAGCCCAGTCACAAATGCAAAAAAAATCTTCAAATACACATGGTACTAATCCCCAAAAGGGAAGATTACCCCCCTTTTCCATCCTCTACTTAACAAAATAGATATGTATTGTGAGGTTTATTCTTGAACTGTTTGATTAACTATGCGAAAAATATCACTAAATCTTTTATTTTGAAAAAAGTATTTGTTTTTCAGGTTGGACATTATGAGTTATTAATGTGCATAACTAAATAAGCATTTAAACGTACGTGCATCATGCATTAAACTCTCACTATTTCCCAAATACTATTGCTAATATTAGGAATATCAAAATTAAGATAAATGAAGAGCTGTTAGCAAAGAGCAAATATGAATAAACAAATTTCAGAACTAAATTGAATATTGCGTAACTAAGTTTAATAATATTCAGGATTTACATATATAAATGTACTTCTTTTTAAATAAACATTACACGAAATATTGCGATTCAAAAATACATGTAATTTTGAAATATAAGTAATTTTTCTTAATACTTTATTCTACGAATATTACTGAATTACTGAAATAAGTGTGCATTGATTACATTGGCGTCGGAAGCAAATTGAAAGTGCGGGACGGGGGGCTACTTGAAAAAGAAAAAAAAATCAAATCTAAAAAAAATGATCAGAAAAAATTGTCCATTGTCCAAACTAGTAGTCCAAACCCGAAAATTTCATTTTTTTGGGGGGGGGGATATAATCTCTTTTTTTAAGCACTACACTTACTCTTCTTTCTTTGGCTACACTGTAAAGTGTCTGTTGAAAAGGGAGGTCTAAACCAGTTTTACATTGTTCAATGCCAATATTTGTGTCTATCTTTGCAAAAAAGGGGGAAGCATCCTTAGACCCATCCTTCCTAATCACAGTTGTGAAAATCAAGTCATGAATATGTGTTTTTATGCTGTTGAATTGAGAACCGGTTTTATGATCAAAATTCCACGACCCGGCTCAGTTTTCAACGGACTAGGGTCTAAATTCAACACCTTGGTCTCACTATTCAACGTTGAAAAATGACCCCCAGTTCAATTTTCAATCCGGGTCAAAATTCAACGTTACACCTGGGCTACGCAACAGGAGGTTGCAACTGCGTCAAGGGTACATCAATCGACTTTGTAGCGGTTCTACGTACGTCTCCACCAGCTAAGAACACGGATGACAGACCAAGAACTGGCCGTCAACGGGTTACCACACCCAGACAGGACGGTCAGATCCCCCCTCAGCTATCGATTGAGGACTACCACACAAACTGCTGCTACAATTGCTGGTTGAAGAAAGCAGCATAAAAGTGCACAAATTGTCTTCGTCCACGACATCCGTACATTGGAAACCCACTAGCGCTGAGTCGTTGCAAAGGACATATTGATAGTTATGCCCTAGAATTTGGGGGCGAGGAAAATGACATCAACTTAATTTTTCAATTCGCAACGTAGGACATGTTAGATTATTATCACAACACATTATAAAGTCACTTTAAAAAAAGTTTAAACTGAAAACTTGTTTAATCTGATGATGCATAGAAGCAAATATATATATATATATATATATATATATATATATATATATATATATATATATATATATATATATATATATATATATAAGCACATTTTACAACAACTCTTAAACTAACATAACTGCCCTAAGTGAAGAAATATTAATATAGAAAGCACAAAGAAATTCACTTTTACATGGATACCCACTTCCGCCCCAGCCCGGGGTTGAACTCTCGACCTTCGGAATCTGTCTCCTAGCAGTGCAGGAACAGCGCGCTAGACCGCTCGGCTATCTAGGCAAGTCAAAAAAAACTTGCTTTCGATGCCGATGGAATTCTCGCGGCGCTGTCCTACACTACACGGTCATTGAGAGATACAGTTATTTGAACATTAGTTTTAACAGAGGATTGTTACCAATACATGTTGTAATGAAATTAATTATTATTTATAAAGCACATTTTATAACAACTCTTAAACTAACATAACTGCCCTAAGTGAAGAAATATTAATATAGAAAGCACAAAGAAATTCACTTTTACATGGATACCCACTTCCGCCCCAGCCCGGGGTATATAGGTCGAGAGTTCAACCCCGGGCTGGGGCGGAAGTGGGTATCCATGTAAAAGTGAATTTCTTTGTTCTTTCTATATATATATATATATATATATATATATATATATATATATATATATATATATATATATATATATATATATATATATATTATATATATATACATACATATATATATATATAAGTCTATGGTTATCAGAAATATATGATGCCAATTTTGAAACAAAACCTCTGAACAAGAAAAACACCCCCCAAAATATAATCATAAATTTAGGCCCAATGAATAAATATTCGTGGAGATTCTGCAAGCCAAAAAATTCCATACCAGATACACTGATTATGATGCTACTATTAAGATATATATATATATATATATATATATATATATATATATATATATATATATATATATATATATATATATATATATATATATATATATATATATATATATATATATATATATATATATATATATATATATCACTTGTAGGGAGGCCCCCGAAATGAGCATCTTTAATTATTTTAATTCATTTTTGATTTTTTTACAAAGAAATCAAAAATGAATTAAAATAATTATGATGATACAATCAAATACTGTAGATCACTAAATTTTCGCGACATCTTATTTTCGCGAGATAGTCATTGATTCTTTATAAGCGAGACAAAATTTTCACGAATTGTGGTCATTGCTCTATATAATCCTAAGGAATACTATTAAACGCGAGAAATAAATTTTCGCGAGCATACTGTCTCGCGTAATTACGCGAAAATAAAGTTCTCGCGAATAAAAAGTGATTTACAATATATGTTGGAAAGGAGTAATGCGCATAAAAAAAATCCCCCTCCTTTCGTTTTAAGGTAAAAAAAAATACATCAGGAGACACAGATATATAAATTTAAGTTTACTTAAAAATTTTTATTGTAATCAATAAGTGTCCTCCTTGAATGTGAAAGTCTTAAATACTGTATAGCTGTGCTTTGTAATGTTAATTTTGTTCCATGTCTTACCGTGGTAGGAGAGGCAGAGATTGACCAATCAAAATCTGACCAATCAAAATCTAACAAATGAAATTCTGACCATGCGGTGTGTTACTCTGCCTTTTCTCCCATCTACATCCTTGGAGGACGGACGTTGTTTCAAAGTTTGTTATTTATTTTATCAAGATTTTGGTGAGTTAAATTATTTCATAATGTCTTCTATGAGTAAAACTTCAGTTGTCATTCTTGGACACTCAATTGTGCGTCGTTTTCATGAATTCTTGAAATATGGTGACATTAGGTATTCTGCGAGCCTTGGTCTTGGAGAAACGCATTCCGTTCTGTACAGGGGTGTGGGTGGAAGAATATCTAAGGATATGGAGAGCGTGTTTGCTTTAGATCCAGATGTAGTTGTTCTAATGATTGGGGAGAACGATATTAGTCCTAGTACCGACGCTACCTTGTTAGCTGCAGAAATTGAATCTGTGGTATCGGTAATGCATCGCCGCTATAAAGTTGCAAAAATAATTGTTTGTAAATTATTGCCACGATTTGGTGTTCGTTTTGGGTACAATAATATTGCAGACAAAGTAAACGCAATATTGAGGGATGCATTGCCAGCACTGGGTTACTGTGTATTTTGGGAACATGGGAATTATTTCGTTTCTCCCCGTGAAGGAGACTGCAGTCGTAAATTCGTTCACGACGGAGTTCATCTGAACAGTCAGGGGAATGTTCATTTATATAGGAGTGTAAGGGGAGCTTTAATTTCAGCGAGAAAATAGATATACATCTAAGTCATAAAAGTTTGTAACCATTTTGTTACTTTTATTGTTCGTGGAAATTATTGAAATTATTATTGAAATTATGCAACATTTTGTTATTTTAACAGTACGATAGGCATTTAGGATGTTTAATAATGTTAAACAGATTTATCCTTTTTCTGTGAAGAAAATTCGGTTGGAAAAAGTATCAGCAAATTTGATTGTTTTGTTGTTAGTTTAATTTTTACAGTACTTTAGGCAGATCCTAAGTACAAGTTTCAGGCAGTTTTTTGGTACTTGCCAAGTTTCAACCCATTTGGGTTTTTTCATTTTAGTTTCGGCTTTTACCATGCAGATGGCAATTTTTTCCATCGTTTTTCTAATTGATATCTAGGAATGTATTTTAAAGCATTCCAGATTTATCCTTTTTCTGTGAAGTAAATTCGTTGGAAGAATGTCTGCCAATTAATTTGTTTCGGTATTAGTTGATTACTAAAATATTGTGAATTTTTACAGTACTTTAGGCAAGTCCTAAGTTCAAGTTTCAGGCAGTCTTTTGTACTTGCCAAGTTTAAACCCGTTCGGGTTTTTTCATTTTAGTTTCAACTTTTACCCTGCATATGGCGATTTTTTCCATCGTTTTTTATTTGATGTTTATGAATGTATTTCAATGCATTCCAGATCGACTTATCCTTTTTTCTGTGAAGGAAAATCGTTGGAAATTGTCTGCCAATTTGTTTGTTTCGGTATAAGTTGATTACTAAAATATTGTGAAATTTTACAGTACTTTAGGCAAATCCTAAGTACAAGTTTCAGGCAGTCTTTTGTACTTGCCAAGTTTGTACCCATGCGGGTCTTTTCATTTTAGTTTCAACTTTTACCCCGGCGATTTATTTTCCATCGCTTGTTTATTTGATAAGTCTAGAAGTGCATGTTGATGCGTTCCAGATTTATCCTTTTTATGCATAAAAAGAAAACAATTTGTTGGAAAAATATCTGCCAATTTGTTTGTTTCGGTATTAGTTGATTACTAAAATATTGTGAATTTTTACAGTACTTTAGGCAAGTCCTAGGTACAAGTTTCAGGCAGTCTTTTGTACTTGACATTTAGCCGTTTTGGTTTTTAATTCATGTTAGGCCCACTTTTACCTTAATGATTTTTAAATCGATTTCACTTCAAGTTGATTTACCTAATCAGGTTCGATTCAATGGTCCAGATTATGGAAAAATTAAAAAAAAAATAAATAAATGAATAAAAAAAAAAATAAATAAATAAAAATCCGCATTTCATTTTTGAAGGTACAAGTTTACTGTTTGTATTTGCTATCCCCTTTATATAATATTGAGTCTTGTACAAAGAGTTGTTTTTCATTATTCATTTATTAAGGTTTTATTGTTCTGCAACTGCGCTTAGATACATTACAAGCCCTTCAAGTACCTCGTTTGTAGTAGTGATGAAAACAATTAACAACAGCCGAACAGGTTGTTATCTGTGGGAAAGGCTCTACAGCCTTCTTGGGGAATTTGACAGGGTACGAGGGGTGTCGGCTTCAAAGGTGGTGATTTATAACTTATGTCAGCCTTTCGTTTTATGTGGCTGATAGTTCTTACTGATCAGCAGCGGCTTAGTGATGTTGACTAATGGCTTTTGCAGTCGCACAATGGGTGCTTTTATTGGCTTACGGCAATTCGGGAAATACAGATCTGTTCCAAAACACTTTTGGTTCTACTATTTACTCTATTTCCGGAAAATTTTTGTCAACAACTGTAGGTGATACAGGGTGTTTTATCGAAAAGCGGCAGAATCAATGAAGTGAAAAATTAATTGTAAGAAAAGGTTCATCACTTTCTAGTTTGTTGTATTAGATTTACACATTGTACTGAGCGATTGAAGTGGTTATGTAATGTAATGTTAAATAATATACTCAAATACGTTGTCATGTAGGCTAACTGACTCTTACAGTTACAGTTAGGGCCTACACTGGCTACAGTGAGGTCTTACACTTCTTGTTCATTGTCAATTAAGGCCGAAGCCTTTTACAGTTTATATTTATACATAACATAATACATTGGATACATCCTTCTTCCTTAATTTTAAATTTCTATAGGTATATATTTACCAGCATTATGCCAGGCAAAAGGAATAAAGCCCAACAGTCCAAAACAAGTCAGGCGAAAAGACCACCTCGTGCACAGAACGGAACTGGAGAGTCCACTACCAAAGATGCTGTGGCTGTCGATACAAGCACTCAACCCCTTGATGTTCCTCCTGAAACCTTGGCTGCATTAACCCAAACCATAACAAAGTCAGTCACGGAGAAGGTGTTAGCAGAGATAAAACCATTACTGCAACATCAGGGGAGTATCTCTGTTCATAATATGGGGGGAGAAAGGGGAAATAATGCTTCCACTACATCAAGCAATAGCTTAACAGCAGGTCCTTCTGGGTCAGTTTGTCAGATAACAAATAAGTCAGTGGATGCAAGTATCTCAGGATTGGTATCAGGCGCTGTAATCGAACACAGTTCACAGATTGTAGGTACTGAACTTCCACCTGCAGCAAATGTCGGTAAGAAATCAGGTTTTGTAAGCTCATCAGTACCGATAGAGGCAACTGTTTCTGACAAAATAAAATCTAAAATTTGGTCAAAACAATATGTTGATATGGCCCTGTTGTTAAAAAAGGAAAAGGGGAAAAGTAAGTATTCTATCAAGGTAGAGGAACAAGATCAGACAGGTAAAGTGGTAATCCACAATATGCGATCCACAGATGACGACGAAGTTAGGGATGGTTCGTTATCACTGCATGACTGGGTAACTGCGTGGAATAGGTATGTGACAATATATTGCATTAAAGATACACTTGCACAGCCAAAGCTTGCAAAACACATGGAATCAGTAAGGCAAATTGCAGAGGAAAAGGGGGATTGGAGAAAATATGATAAGGAGTTCAGGGAACTCATAGAACAAGGTGAGATAGAATGGGGTGATGTCCATATGGAGATATATGTTAATGCTCGCCTCAAACAATCAGAAAAGAAGTCAAGCAAAATAACACCAGACCGTTCGTCATTTGGTACGTATGAGGAAATCCCTCAGGGGTCATGCTTTGCCTATCACAAAGCTGGAAGGTATTGTAGGCTTGGTTCATCATGCAAATTCCAGCACAGATGTTATAACTGTGGTGGCTTCCATCCAATCTATATATGTAAAAAACCAATTCAACGGCCATTTCGTTTCTTGGACAAATCCAGAACCCAAAAACCATTTCAAGGAAATGGCACATCAACCAACACAGGTAATGCTAAATTCTCAAAGCCAACCTATCCCACAAAAGGGTCCAACTCCAGTAAATCCCAGTAGATTAGAGTACTGGTTGGTGGGGTATGATAAGGTAGAAACAGAATTTTTAGTTAATGGTTTTCGATATGGTTTCCACATTGGTTACACAGGGGAAAGTAGAAATACTCTTTCAAAAAATTTAAAATCGGCACTGGACTTACCAGAAGTTATTAGCAAAAAGTTAGAAAAGGATTTGGGTAGAATTATGGGTCCTTTCAAAGAGAAACCACTGCCAATTTTAAATTGTTCCCCTTTAGGTCTTGTTAGTAAGAAAACAGAGGGTGAGTACCGTATGATCCATCATTTGTCATACCTGGAAGGTAAGTCTGTCAATGATGGCATACCGAAGGAAGAGTCATTTGTTCAATACTCTTCTGTAGAGGATGCTATTCAAAACATTAAGCAGTGTGGGAAAGGATCATATTGTTGCAAAACAGATATTTCTAATGCATTTCGAATTATCAACTTACATGCATCACAGTTTGAATACTTTGGTTTCACTTGGCAAGGTCATTGGTATTTTGACACATGTCTTCAGATGGGTTGCAGTTCTTCCTGTCGTATATTTGAAAGGTTTAGTACAGCACTTCAGTGGATTGCACAAGAAAAATTAGGAATTAAATTTATGACTCATGTATTAGATGATTTTCTAATTGTTGACAAATCTGCAACAGAGTGCCACAAAAAACTTGTGGCATTTTTAACAGTTTGCGCCGACATAGGTGTACCTATGGCTAAGGATAAGACATTTGGTCCTAACAAGGTAATGACTTTTCTGGGATATGAATTAGACACCGAGATGATGGAGGCAAGGTTACCTATTGATAAAGTTAAAAAATGTAGAGATACAATTGAACAGCTTTTACCAAGCAGGAAGATTACTTTGAAGGACATGCAGTCAGTGATTGGTCTTCTTAATTTTGCGTGTAATGTGGTCTTGCCAGGTAGAGCATTCTTAAGGCGACTTATCAACACTACTATTGGCATTACAAAAGCATATTATCGCATTAGACTAAACAAAGAAGTAAAAGCAGATTTATGTACTTGGTTAGCCTTCTTGGAAAAATTTAATGGTAGGTCAGTTTTCTTACCAGATAGGTGGGTTGATTCCAATGAATTAAAACTGTATACAGACGTTTCAGGATCTATAGGATACGGGGCAGTGTTAGGTGGGCACTGGTTCTATGGGACTTGGAATGATAATTGGAAAAAATGTAATATTACTCTCTTGGAATTTTACCCAATAGTGTTAGCTCTTAAAGTTTGGAGTCATATTTTTAAAAACAAATGCATTTACTTTTACACAGACAATTATGCCCTTGTGCATATCATTAACAAGCAATCGTCTAAGGATAAAAGTATAATGTATTTGGTTAGAGAGTTGGTGCTAATTTGTTTGCAGTCTAACATTTTGTTTAAAGCTAGGCATCTGGGTACCAAGGAAAATATTCTATGTGATTGCTTGTCTCGTTTGAAGGTGCAGCAGTTCCATCAACTTGCTCCTTGGATGGACAAAGAACCAACAGTGATTCCCAATCTGCCAACATTACCTCCTTAGAACCAGTCTTGAGGAACCTGTTGACTTCAACATTGGCACCAGCTTCCACTCAAGCATATAAACGGGCATGGTCTATTTATAGAAATTTTGCAAACAAATTTGATATGAGTAATGATCTTCCGTTGTCTCAGGAAACTTTGGCTTTGTTTATCTCTTATTTATTTGCTGAAGGTTATGCAGCCTCCTCTATCGTGTCATTTATTTCATCAATAGCATATATACATAAAATTAATAGTTTGCCTGACAGTACATCATGCTTTCTCATTCAGAAACTATTAAGTTCCTGTCGCAAATCAAGACCTTCAATGGATATTCGTTTACCAATAACCATAGTAGTTCTGCATAAAATTTGTGATGCGTTAGAACATACAATATCGAACATATATAAAAGGGCATTATTTCAAACAATGTTTTTATTGGCTTTTCACGGCTTCCTCAGAATAGGAGAGATAACATCAGTTGGCACTGCTAATAAGGTTTTACAAGTTTCATAGATTACTTTTCAGAAAAGTAAAGTTTTGATTCGCTTTCAAAATTATAAACATTCTGATGGTAAAGTTTTTACTCTTACAATTAATTCTTGCAATTCTGTAAAATATTGTCCAGTGGGGGCATTAGAACACTACATTAAGATGAGAGGGAGGGCCGCGGGGCCCCTTTTTTGCTACCCCCAAAACACTGCAGTCACAAGGCAATAATTTTCAAACATATTAAAGCAAAGCCTCATGTTTTGTAATTTGGATGTCAATAGATTCAAAGGACATTCCTTTCGAATCGGAATGGCCTCTTACTGTGCATCACGAGGGATGAGTGATAGTCAGATTAGATTCCTGGGTAGATGGAAATCGGATGCATTTAAATATTACATAAGACACGTGACACCATGTTGATATATGCTTGAGTGGAAGTGGATCCTCGGAGCAGATTTGTTTTGTTAATTGTGTAGGATCTCGACTTCGAAGTGATTTTCAAAAGTATTAACGTATGGGGGCATATGTTTATCCCTCATCCAGAACAATAGCGCCTAAGTCATTTGTTAATACTTAGGCTGGTAGGTGACAAGATCGCGTGCATATAAACATTTAAAACGGTGAGGAAGCTTACAGTGTGAAATATTTTTCAATAAGAGGGCATATGTCTATCCCTCATCTAAAACATTGCTCGAAGTAGTCCTTAAGTGAATACCACATACATGTGAACTTAGTAAAAAACAGCGAATAAGATGATGATTTGCTACTATAAGGGCATATGTTTATCCCTTATCGAACATTCTACATAGTGATTCGTTAATACTTGGGACCCACAGACATAATACACTAGGAATAGTAAACTCATTTGGTTGTGATGGGGGCATATGTTTATCCCTCATTAGACACTTTTGAATTCAAATTAATAGAAACAGTATCTTGTCATATATATATTTCCTGAGAAAGTTGTTTTATTGCATTACGGGACATATGTTTATTCCCATGTTTGTAAATTTTACTCACTTTTGGTATGATTTATGTTTGAGGTGTGTTGCCATTTATTTTTCCTTTATGGGTCTGAACTTTCCCTAGTTCGGTCAAGTCAGTGGCGTTTTCAGACCCATTTTCATGATTTTTCTGTTAAATCTAAGTGGTAATTACTGTAAATTTGGATTATCTCCCTTTACAAAATTGGTTTTATTTCTCATCTTGATATCTTGTGTGTGCTAAAAATTATATGTCATTATTAATAATACTTTTGAGAATTTCAAACAAATTATTAAACGTCACAAAGGTGGCAACACACGACAAACTGTTTTACAGACTTTTTACTCATTGAAGGAGGATAAGATATGGTGTTCTAGCTTTGAAAGGATTATGGAAAGAAATTAACCAGTTGATGGGTAACCGGGGTATCAAAATACTTATTGCATTAAAATAAATAAATTTAAGTTTGCTTAAAAATTTTTATTGTAATCAATAAGTGTCCTCCTTGAATGTGAAAGTCTGAAATACTGTATAGCTGTGCTTTTTAATGTTAATTTTGTTCCATGTCTTACCGTGGTAGGAGAGGCAGAGATTGACCAATCAAAATCTGACCAATCAAAATCTAACAAATGAAATTCTGACCATGCGGTGCGTTACTCTGCTTTTTCTCCCATCTACATCCTTGGAGGACGGACGTTGTTTCAAAGTTTGTTATTTACCTCCTGCCGCCCCGCCTCCGCCATTTGTTTGTTGTTTAAATTTATGTTTTAGCGTTTTCAGACCCATTTTCATGATTTTTCTGTTAAATCTAAGTGGTAATTACTGTAAATTTGGATTATCTCCCTTTACAAAATTGGTTTTATTTCTCATCTTGATATCTTGTGTGTGCTAAAAATTATATGTCATTATTAATAATACTTTTGAGAATTTCAAACAAATTATTAAACGTCACAAAGGTGGCAACACACGACAAACTGTTTCACAGACTTTTTACTCACTGAAGGCAGATAAGATATGGTGTTCTAGCTTTGAAAGGATTATGGAAAGAAATTAACCAGTTGATGGGTAACCGGGGTATCAAAATACTTATTGCATTAAAATAAAATATTTTATAGTATAAAAAAGTAGGGGGTCAAATTTCTATGCGGGTCATTTTTCAACGTGTGTGGAGTCGTAGAATTACTGGTCTGGAAATGGTTTTCTAAATGAAAATGACCCTACTTGTCGTGGAATATTGACCAGGAGTCATTTTCCTACGTAGAAAAATGACCCCCTGGTCAATATTCTACGGGGGTCATTTTTCGTCGTTACTCCTTTCTACTTTTCTCTTCCCTTCTCGATGCCATGTTAATTAATGCAGTGGTACATATCCTGGTGTTATCCATCCTCAGTACATGGCCAATCCAATCCACTTCCTGAGTGTTTTTATGTCACTTGCTCTGGCTGTCTTTGTTCTATGATGGAGTTCCTTATTTGACACTTTCTCAGGTCATCTTACTCGCAGGATCTTTCTAAGGCATTTATTCTGGAAGGTGTCAATTTTCCTTATATTTCTCTCCGTTGTTTTTCATGTTTCACTTTCATACATTAGGACTGACAGGACTAAGCTGTTAAATAACTTTACTTTTGTTTGGATGGAAAATTTTCATGTGCTCCAGATTTTTCTGAGCCTTCCAAATTGAGACTTAGCTTTTCCCAGTTGTTAGTCCTGGTTTGTTGGTAATGTCCTCGTCAAAGTAAATGTTTCTACATCCATTAGGTCTTTCCCTTCAATCTTGACTGCCTCTTTTATGTCAGTGTTGAGTTTCATCACTTTAGTTTTCTCAGTGTTTATTCTGAGGCCAGCTTGTCTAGCAATTTCATTGAGTCTTTGTGTCTTTTGCTGGATGTCTTCAAATTTTGAGGAAAGTAACGGAAGATCATCTGCGAAGTCTAGGTCTTTGAGTTTTGTTGTGAAATTCCACCTTATTCCTGTTGGTTCTCTGTCTGTTGTTCTTTTCATTACGTAATCTATAACCAACAGAAATAGAAATCCAGACATTGTGCAACCCTGTTTCACTCCTGTTGTTACCCAGAACCAGTCCGTTTCTTCTCCATCTTCTAAGAGTGCACATTGGAATGATTCATATAGGAGTTTCACCATTCTGACCAGTTTGTCAGGGATACCATAAAACTTCATGATGGACCAAAGGCTCTTTCTCTGAATGGAATCAAAAGCCTTTTCAAAGTCAAAATAATTTACAAACAATGCTGAATTCCATTTGGTGCATTGCTCTACGATGTTACTGAGTGTGAATAGTTGTTCCGTTGTACTCCTCCCTCTTCTGAAGCCAGATTGTTCCTCACGCAGCTGTTTTTCTATTCCTTCCTGGATTCTTTGTATTACTATTCTGGAGAATACTTTGCTTCCTCATTCGAAATGGGACTTGTATCCATCCCATCTAATACTTCTTCGCTTTCAACTTCTAATGATTGTTCAGGTTGTGGGCAATTTAATATTTAAGATAGAGGTTAAGACATAAATCTGCTGAAAAGCTGAGAAGCGAACCTCGTAAAAGAAGCTATTGATATGTTTGTTTCATCAACTTTTATGTCAGTTACGAGGTTAAAAATTATATATTAAATTATAATTACAATTCATGAATTATATCATCAAATTTGGGTAAATTATACCAAATATATCGTGAAAAATCTTGAAAAAAATAGCCCAATTTATGCAAAAAAGCACTATTTTAGTAATATTTAAAAATTAACATCACAGATCCTCACTTTTTATTTCATTTTCTAAACACAACCACTCCGGAATTCAGAAAATAATCATTACTTTCAAATAATTTTATTGCTTTTTATGTATCTGTTTTCGTCCGTCGTCATGCGTCGTCCGTCGTTTGTTAACATTTGAACATTTTCAGCTTCTTCTCTGCAACCGCTCAACCAATTTCATTCAATTTTGGTATCAATTAGTGAGGGGGAATAAAAATTTGTGAATTTCATGGCACCTTACCCACTGGGGTCTGGAAGGCGGGCCCAAAACCACTAAAATTAATGCAATGTTTACTAATCTTCTTCTTTACTTCTGGACATCACACAGTCAAACTGTTGGCATGATTGTATTTAGCATTGAGTTCTCTACCAAGATTATGAAATTCATGGCCCCAGGGTCAGGGGTTCTAGGGCGGGACTATATAGATTATATATAGTGAAAATGCATTATTTTTTGGAAAATCATCTCCTCTGGTCCTGGGTATTAGACAAACGAACCAAGTACATGGTTATGTTGAATAATAATGCCTCTTCACAAATTGTTAATTTCATAGCTCCTGGGTCAGGGGTTCTGGTGTTGGGGGGGGGGGGGGCTCGATTGATTATATAGTGAAAATACATTAATTCTTTGAAAATCTCTGCTCATGGCATTGGGTATTAAACAAACTAACTAAGTACATATAATAATTAACAAGAGTGCATTTTCCAAAATTGTGAATTTTATGGCCCCAGGGTTACGGGTTCTCGTGTTATAGCGGGGCTCTGTTGATTATATAGTGAAAATGTATTAATTCTTAAAAATCCTCACCTCTGCTCCTGGATATTAAACCAACTACATGTAAGGGTAATAAATAAACTAACTTAGTATATAGTGAGCATATATATTGAGCAAGAGGGTCTCAACCAAATTTGTGAATTTCATTACCCCCGGGTCAGGTTTTTGGTGTAATGGGGGGACTCTTGATTATATCAGTGAAAATACATTGATTCTTAAAAAACTTCTTCTTTGCTCCTGGATATTAACCAAACTAACTAGGTATATAGTTATAATAAGCAAGAGTGCTTCTTCCAAAATTGTGAATTTTATGACTCTTGGGTAGAGGGTTGTGATTATAAATCTAATGATTATAAAGTGAAAATACATTTATTCTTAAAAAATTAAATCTTCATCTCAGCTCCTGGGTATTAAACCATAAAACTTAGTTATGATGAGAATGTCTCTTCCAAAATTGTCAACTTTATGGCCTCTGGGTCAGGGATTGTAGTATTAGGGCGGGGCTCTAATGATTATATAGTGAACATGCATGAATTCTTTGAAAATCTTTTCCTTTGTTCCTAGGTATTACGCCAATTATCTAAGTATATATATTTATGATGAAAAAAGTGGCATCTAGCAAAATGATTAATTTCATGCCTCCTGGGTCAAGGGTTGTTAGGGGTGGGAGTGGGGGTTGTGGTTCGTTATATAGTCTGAAAATAAATTAATGCTTTGAAATCTGCTCTTCGGTATTAATCAAATATTTCTGGTGAAATAGCATTTATGATAAAATTTTCAAAATTTTGAAATATGTGGCCGCAGGGTCAGTGGTTCCTGTGGGGTGGGATGCACAACTGGTTGTAAAGTGGAAATGCATTTTCTCTTTGTTACTCTGACCTACCTCTGGGTATTAAGTAACTAGAGTTAACATGCTCAGTGTATAATTATGATAACAAGCAATAGTTGGGAATTTCATGGCATATGGTTTAAAACACGAACCAAATTCAATTGTTGGAAAGTTGATACATGATACTGTAGAATCACATATTTTCGTGAAGTCAATTTTTCATGGTTTGAGGAAAACTGTTGGTTCATGAGGATTTGTTTTCGTGGATGGAGAACTTTTTAGTAATTATACATGTATATGTAACATTTTGCATTTCATGGTAGACATAAATTTATGGGTCTCTTAATGCCTCGAAAATAACGAATATTAACCCCAAACGAAAATTTGTGATTTCACAGTACTCAGGTGATCTATAAGGCCCATATGCCTCTTGTTTGTTTTGATTTTTTATTAAGCTATGTCTGTAGATTCTGAAAATATACTAGACCAAAAATTCTCAATACTTTTGTGCAAAGGTACCAACCTCCTTAACCTACCTTGTTTTACAAATTTGTAGAGCATGCTCTTGAGTATCGAATCAACTGAGAGATACTGTATGAACCCCAAATGCAATTGATAAGGATATATTGATGTATAAGTTTAGGACAGAAAAGTTAAAGTCATCATATTTATCACAAAACTTTGCAGTTAGGTTACTATTAACATATTTTTCATTAAAAAAAATCAAAGTATGAAACAGATGTGCCGGAGTTTGGTTTCATTTAATTCAAGCTCTCTTAGATACTGGTATATTGTGTTGACGTATGAATGGCAATAATTTTTTATTAGCTCACCTGAGCTGATAGCTCAAGTAAGATTTTCTGATCGCCCGATGTCCGTTGCCCGTCCGTCTTTCTGTAAACTTTTCACATCTTCAACTTCTTCTGAAGAGTCACAGAGACAAACTTGCTACAAAGTATCCCTGGGTGAAGGAGAGTTTAAATTATTAGATTTAAGGGTCAATTCCTCTTCCAAGGCGAGAAAATCAAGAAAAGACAAACACAAGGCCCATAGGCCACATGGCTCACCTGAGCAGATTGGCTAAGGAATAAAGCAGAAATCACCTTAGTATTGAGAAGTATACATGGGGGAGGGGTGTCTGGAATTTTAAACTACCAACAACTTGATGATCAATGATGCTTCCATACAACAAATGCATTTGATGTTTTTGAGCATATGATTTTTTTTTCTTTTTATTCATTTGACCTCCCCCCCCCCCATTGTGGCCCAGCCCTACCCCTGGGAGCCCTCATTTAAGCCAGTATGACTTTGTACTACCTGGGAATGCCTCCATATCAATATGATTAAACATGGCTTTTCTGTTCTTGGGAAAAAAATTTCCTTGATCTTTCTAGGCAAAACTTTGATCCCCAATTGTGGCCCACCCTATCCAACCCCTACTTCCCGTTCACGACTTGAACAAACTTGAATCAACACTGCATGAGGATGCTTACATAAAGATGTGACCAATCATGGCTTTGTGGTTCTTAAAAAGAAGAGTTTAAAAAAAATTCTGATGTATTCATTTTTATGGAAAACTTTAATCTTCCATTTTGGCCCCAACCTACCCCCGGGGGCCATGATTTGAACAAACTTGAATCTACTGGTACACTACCTGAGGATGTTTTCACATAAGTTCATCTTTCCTGGACCAGTGATTCTTGAGAAGAAGATTTTCAAAGATTTTTCCTATATATTCCTAGGATTTTTTTTAATTCCTATATATTCCTTTGTTTAACTTTGATCAGCCAGTGTTTCCTTGCCCTACACCCGGGGGTCATGATTAGAGCAAAATTGAATCTACACTACCTGAGGATGCTTCCACATGAGTTTCATCTTTCCTGGCCAACTAGTACCGAAGGAGAATATTTTTTAAGATTTTTGCTATATATTCCTATGTAAATCTGTGACCGGCCATTGTGGCCCCGCCCTACCCCCGGGGGTCATGATTTGAACAAAATCAAATCTACACTACCTGAGGATGCTTCCACACGAGTTTCATCTTTCCTGGCCAGTGGTTCTTGAGAAAAAGATTTTTAAAGATATTTCCTATATATTACTATGTAAAACTTTGATTGGCAATTGTGGCCCCGCCCTATCCCCTGGGGTCATGATTTGAACAAAATTGAATCTACACTACCTGAGGATGCTTCCACATGAGTTTCATCTTTCCTGTCCCAGTGGTTTTGGATTGATTGATTGATTGTATATTGTTCAACGTCCCTATCGAGAATTTTTCACTCTTATGGAGACGTCACCGTATGCCGGTGAAGGGCTTCAAATTTTGACCTTTACTTGGCACTCAGGGCCATTGAGCAGTGAGGGATCTTTATCGTGCCAACGCCTGCCGTGACACGGGACCTCGGTTTTTAAGGTCTCATCCGAAGGACCCGCAACTTTCACTTCAAGTGCTGAGCGCATGGCGAAGGAACAGTTGCTATCCATTTTTTATCGACTTAGGTCGGTCGCAGCCGATATACGAACTCACGACCTCCCGATCACGAAGCGATCGCTCTACCGACTGAGCGGTCAGTGGTTCTGGAGAAGAAGATTTTCAAAAGATTTTTAAAGATTTTTCCTACATATTCCTATGTAAAACTGTGACCAGCCATTGTGGCCCCGTCCTATCCCCGGGGGTCATGATTTGAATAAAATTGAATCTACAATTCCTGAGGATGCTTCCACATGAGTTTCATCTTTCCTGGCCCATTGGTTCTGGAGAAGAAGATTTTTAAAAGATGACATTAATTTTTTATTAATTCATAATTATCTCCCCTTGGAAAAGGGCTTGGCCCTTCATTTGAACAAACTTGAATCCCCTTCACCCAAGGATACTTTGGTTGAAATTGGCCGAGTGGTTTTTGAGAAGAAGATGAAAATGTGGAAAAGTTTACGACAAAGACAACGACTACAACGACAGACAACGCACACATTTTGATCAGAAAAGCTCACCAGAGCCTTCGGCTCCGGTGAGCTAAAAAGGGTTGGATCATTCTAAAAAATATCTTCAAAACCACTGGGTCAGAAAAGCTGAAACTTATGTGGTGGCATCCCGGAGTAGTGTAGATTCTAAATATCATGATCCCCAAGGATAGGTCGGGGCCATATTAAAGAATCCAAGTTTTACATTGAAATATATAGGAAAAATCTTTGAATATTTTTTCAAGAACCACTGGCCCAGGAAAGATGAAACTACATGTAATATGGAAGTATTCTTTGGTAGTGTAGATTTTAAATTGTTCAAATCATTCCCCCGAGGGTTGGGCGGGGTCTCAATAGCGAATCCAAGTTTAACAAAGAAATATGTAGGAAATATATTTAAAAGTCTTCTTTTCAAGTACCACTGGGCCAGAAAAGCTGAAACGTATGTAGAAGCATCCTGGGATAGTGTAGGTTCTTAATCATAAAGTGAAAGTATTCGAGAAACACATTATTAATCAATTGGATATCATGATTTCAAATCGACAAATATCGTGGATATTGACAGCTAGTGAGGAAGATTTCGTAAAATATAGAAACCTATTCTATTATACACAGAAATATAAACTTATAAGTAAGAAATTATTCAGCATCTTTGCATGGTTTTTAGCCGGGCTTATTGCTCAAAGAGCAATTGCCGGCTTATGTGATCCTGTTCAAAGCAGGATGTTAACCCAATAGTCGCCATTTTAAAGTTACGTGCAAAAATATAGTTCTTACTCTCAACCGCTTTTGAGATAATACAAACACTAAATAAAGCAACAAAAATAAAACGAAGTTTTATCTATATAAAATAAACATTTGTAGTAATGACCTTGAAAACTTCATAAGTCAAAGAACATAGTTCATTAGCGTAAGGATTTTTGATAATCAGTGTTACCGTAGTTCTCTACACATACGAGGTAAAGCAGGAGAGGGAACCAGACTGGCCTGTTTGTTTACATTCAGCTGTGGTGCCAGATTAATTCTGATTCTGACAAAATCGGACCGTGGTATTAGGATTGAAAAACTCACTATCAGTGTCTTATCATTTATATTGATAGTTTTAAAATAATTTTTTCATCAGAATATAAACGTGATTCATTTAAGAAATCCATTCTACTCTGTAAATGAGCCCGGCTCTCTGTACTTCTGAGTACTTTGATTAGTGGATGTTCCCAGGCGAAAAATCTGCTATTTTTCAACGATATTCCCTACGGATCTTGACATTCAGATTAGTCAACGTTGTTTCACTTATATCTATTTATCGTTTCTTCATAAAATTTATTATTTTTGAACCTTCCTCTATGGATTAATCTAGTTATTCCTATGATGGAAGAACAAATCACAAGTGTAAAGTGTGATTTTCAACGGCCATGCTTCTTTCGAACTTGTAAATTCTGTAGCCTATGGATTAGAAAATGAACCCAATTGTTAAAATGTTGTTTATTTTGACAATAGCAATATTCATTTGATCTTATTTGAAGAGGGAATTCTAAAAATACAATTGATTTAATCCTCAGTATCTTTCTATCCATGCAGATGCAGAGAACTCTATACTTCAATAAATCAAGATTTGTTAGCTCCATAAATGGGCTTAATGTTTCTTGTTTGTGTTTTAAATATTCTATTGCACGAGCAACCAATCAAGGATAACTATCAATCACAATCATCTTTGAATAAGGATATACCCTTGTCGATGCAAAAGAATTCACTTCACTGAAATTGATGATGGACATCGCATTTGACGTCACGTAATAATTGCATAATAATTAGTACTGCATAAGATCTTAAACAAATTTCAATATCGCAAGGGTATATCCTTATTCAAAGTAAAATTTCGGTTAAATAATGTTTGAAAAGCTAGGGGACCCAATTTTTCAAAGTCATTAGCACTTTATAGTAAAGGAACACTAAGAGACCCGTGCATGAGCAACAACCTGGGAAACGTTGACCATGCTGTTCTTCAAATACTTGTAGCTGCTATAATGTAGTCCTCTCCGATTTTTTGTAATCTGATGTTTGCTATAATTCCAAATCATCTCTGTAATGGTGCAAATATATATTTAAATTCAGGCGACTGCAGGCGAGTAAATGGTTTTTATATTCAACTTACTTCTGGATTACATGAAGCACTGACTCAATCGCATCATCTCGGGTCTTTCCGTCAGAGGTCGAAAAAACATCCTCGAATGTATTAACATCACCGGATGCCAAAAATTCTATTATAGTATATTTTAGGTAATATCATTGCAATGAATAAAGTTAAACTCAATATTCCTCAGACGAAAAGTCTCCATTCATTTATTTCAAAGATCGTGAAAAGAGGGAGTTGTCATTGCGTCTTCCTTGTACATTCGAGGTCAATTTTCCGCTAGTCCGAAAGGTCCGAGAAGTTGCAATTGGCACTGACTTTCAAAGTTTACAATTTACTTGACATTTAACCCTGTATCATGTATGGAGGTGCGGAATTGATAATAGAAAAGAACACCTATCCAGTGGTCATAGGTAGTGCCCCTAATGTTGTTAGGAGGCACTAACATTTGTAGACCGGGAGTTGAGGCAAGAGTGATTGTCGTTTTTTTTTTAAGGACAATTGATTTACGCTTTGAAATAACCCATTATTTGGTTGAATTAAATGTTGAGCTAAATATTTATGTCGTAAAAGAGCATTCGTATATTGTTCTAGTGTAAAAGTAAGCTGTCAATTGTAAACGTCAGCGCTACTCGTAAAAGTCCTCTAGTAAGACGAAATGTTTATTCACTGTCAACAACACAGCCTGTTAAACGCGAAAACCATCTAAAAAAAAAATCTGCGTGTTTACCGGTCGCTCTCCTCAGCAGCCATGTCAGTTCATGCGTGATGTACTCAGACTTCCGATTGAAATTTAGAATACAATAAAGTAAATACCGGTATTTGTAAATAATAATTATTGTGATGAAAAGTATCACTAAACATAGATAAATAAAAGCATTCCGTGTGTTATTTTTTCGTTATCAGCGATATAAATTTGGGCTAAAAATAAAGGAATTCGCAAATGATCAGCTTCTATGGATGAAACATATGACGATAACGAACAGTATTCAAGATCAAAAGTCCATAAAACAATACAGAATAGGAGCAGAGCAAACACGGACCTCTGAAACATCAAAGGTGGGATCAGGTGCCATAAAGGAGTGAACATCCCCTGACAACCGGCCACACCCGCCGTGTGCTCCTTGTCATGATCGGGAATAAACGGAAAATCTGTTAAACGAGTCTGTTGATAACCTTGTTTTATAAAGTTATTTGTCAATAATTTACCTCGTTTTATAAATTGTTCATACGCAGAGCGTACTCTTGCGTATCGAATCAACTGAAATACATAAACCCCATATGCAGGTGATGAAGGTATATTGCTGCATATTAAGTAAGGGATGTTGATGAAAGAAAACTTTAAGTTTTCACTCTTACGTAGCATAGAGCGTAAACTATCCAAATATGAAACAGATGTGTCAGACTCTGTGGTATCTTATATCTCAAGCTCCTTAATCCTAAATTCTCATTGGCTGTCCAAGAATAAAAGCTAGCAAGGTCAATAAACATGGCGGATAAAGTCAAGTTTTAATGTTGACACACACGAAATATAACTGATATATGCATCATTCTGTATATTTTTGAATCGATTTATGTCTTGCATAACCACGTGCACATTTTGGGAATCTAGTAAAGAACTGTTAATAGAATATTCATTTACTGACAATTTGAACCGAGATATGTGCAAGAGTGATCCTAAGGTGTTGTAGACCCCCCTTCCCAATTATATTGCAGCTTTTCTTCAAAGATTATCTCCCTAGAATTATACTTATTATGGAGGTCATGATTCGAATAATTTAGAATCTACACTACTTCGGAATGCTTCCAAAATAAATTTCAACTTTTCTGACCCAATGGTTCTTGAGAAAATTTTAAGTCTTTCCTATGTATATTTTATTGTAAAAGTTGGATTCCCTACTTTGGAAAAAAATCCTAACCCTGGTGGCCACGATTCGAACAATTTGTAATTAAGAGGCTTTTACACAAGATTAATCTGTTTTGGACAAGTGGTTCTTCATCTTGTCTAGACAAGGGTTCTGATACGTTACTCTCCTTATTCTATCTAGCATATCAGAAACCCTTGGCTAGCGCAGATGGTTGTTCTTGAGAAGATTATTTAATGACCTAATCAAAATTTGGTCTTTTTGTTATTATCTCCTGTTCAAAAGGGGCTTTGGTAATTTACAACAAAACATTCTACATTCTGATTGGTTAGTTTCTACATCATTGCTTATCAATTCTACATTCTGATCAGATAATTTCAAACTCATTTCAATTGTGATTGGCTATCTACAAGAATGATGGTTTTCTCAATGGAGAGGTTTTGTTTGTATTCAATTTTTGTTTCTTTTTCCCCCTGTATAACTGACAAAATGTTTGGAAAAATCCAGTTTACAATGAGTATAAAGCTGGCGCGAATGGAATAGGAGTGATAGAGTTCCTAACTGATGTGTGTGAGAGTTTTATGTACAAATACATATTTTTCTTCTCTTTGGATTTGTTCTGTATGGACAATTTTTGCTCTTTCTTTAAGAGCCAGGATGGCTTAATGCAATTTGTAACAAGTGGCAAATGTCTACGTTGTATAACCACGTCTGTGTATACTGAATTTTTGCAACAGGCAAGTCACAAAAACTGTATATACCGGTATTGAATACCTTGCACAATAGGTAAGTGTCAATTGTATTTGTATATTTTGCATTCATTATAATCCCTTTAAGAATTTGGGAGTTTTAAAAATTCTTGGGCAACGTTGCTTCGTCTACAAGTTAGTTTTGTTTTATACTTCTGCGGAACCTTGACAATGTTGTTTTATACTGAGGTGACCGTTAAGGCCATTTGACCTATTGTCTTAATTGCAAAAGTTATCTACTGTTTATATATGTAGTTTGCTCAGAGACAGATATATAAAAATAAATTATCCTTCGCATATGTCTTCTCATACGGTTATTCAGTCTAGAGATAAGAGACTGATATATTATTTTCATACATTGTAATAAGTTTTATAATTTATAATTGGTTCCTTTGAATATGCATGTCAAAGCATAAAAAGGCCGATTCTTTTTAAATGTAAAATTTAATCGGTCGATCTCCTCTTTTGTTAAGGTGAAATATTTATGGATCGGCTTCATGAAAGGATTATATCTGTATACAAGTGATTGAAAAACCGACAATTTCTACTATCTTACTCTATACAAACTAAAAAATATAACAAAACAGTTTAATGTCAATCATTTTTGCTGGTTGTAATATCTAAACATACTAAGTCAATTTTATCAATTATAATCATTAAAATAACTTATATTTAAACCATTTTAATATACTAAACATGATTTATGATATATTCTGTTTTGGTTCTCGGTTGGAAAAAAATAAGACCATTGTGTTATTTATAATGACTCTTTAATCATCAGATTCCTTTTGTTAATAATGTCTCCTGTTTGCAAAATCTATCTAATTTGTAAATTTTATTTAGGCAGCATTTGATCACAGGAAGGATATATTCAACAACAGATAAAGATGCGAAAGAAAAGCTTTTCTTTTTTAAATTGTTCAATAAATGATATGTTTTTGTTTTGCGAATGTAATATCAAAAGTAGAGCAAATAAAATTTTTCTCTGATTCTTTTTTTTAATCCTATTGTAATGCAATTCTGAAATGATGTATATTAAGAGTTGATTTAGTCTCTGTTTTAGAGCTATATTCTCGCTAATTTCAGTCATTTTTTAAACCAAACATGTGATCAAGTTCAGGCATGCGCGAAATATTGCATACAGAAGGACATAGTCAATCCCTTTGCTATCATATGTTAACACTCTTAGCAACCAGACATAGGATGAGGAAATACATGATTACATACGCGCTTATACTAAGCGTGATGAATCTACAAAAAGGGGCTAATTTTCAAGCTCTTTTTCCAAACGATGGTTACAAATTAGAAGAAATTGAGAGATTGCGACATGAAGTAACGAGCTTGAAGACTGAAATAAATGAATTACGAAGTTACCATCCTCTTGGTAAGTGTAACTTGTTTAATCAGAATTTTTTCTATGTAAAAATACTATTTTATCATCTCCTAGACATCCGGGGCCCGTTTTACAAAAGTTACGCCTAAGACCAAAAAAAAATTAGGTCATTGACAAATTCTGCAAAATGATTCTGTTTGAAGTTTGTGAAACGGGCCCCTGATCCGTCCTCGTGTATTTCATACAGGGGGTCCATGTTTTACGCCCCGTTTGACTTATTTGTAGATTTTTTGAGATATGCAAACCTCGTCACAGAAATAGGCATTTTTCATTTTGATATTATGATACTTCATTAAACATGACCGTAGGAACCGGGGGGGGGGGGGGGAATGGGCATTCCCCCCCATGGGCTTGTCAAGGAATTTTTGGTTTTTGATAGTGCCCCCACTCTCCCCAAAAAATGAAAATGTATGGTTTTGACCCAAACCAAAATGCTTTCTACGGGTCTGTTTTATACAGTATGGTTATATTTTTTCTTTTAATTCAAAAAAGATGAATTTTCTATAAATAAAATTAAAACAAGAGGTTCGTGGTCTTTATAGGTCACCTGAGTATCATGTTACAACTGTTCATTAATTGAATTGGGTTCACCTTTAAAACAGAGGCCACGAAATTTACAATTTTGAAAGAAGCATCTTCGCCCATCATAACTATACAGCTGGCTTGTTGACTTAATATCCAAAAGCAAAACAGAGAATAATTTAATGTATTTTTACTTTCTAATTAGTGGAGTCCCCCCCCCCAACAGGATCCCTTGACTTTGGGACTGCATATTTCAATTTTTTGGAGGAGACCCTCTTGGTCATCATAACTACACAATTAGTTAGTGGCAAGAAGCAGAAGAGAGGATTTTTTAAAGCATTATTGAACGTTTGCGAAATAATCAAGAGCTCCACCCACTGAAGCACTGACCCTGGTGCCGTATAGTGAACAATTTTTGAAGAGGCTCACTTTCTCATGATAATCATATACAAATTCAATCGTTGAATACCAGTGCCCCGACCAAGAGCCCAAAGAATTTATAATTTTGGAAGGGGCAACCATCCTTGAGAAAACTATACTCTCAAGCCATTGGCTTCATACCCAGGAGAAACGGAAAAGATTTCAAAAAATTATTGCAACTTACTATATAATCATTAGACCCTCGCCCTAACACAAAAACCTCTTTGCAGGGGACCTTGAAATTCATAGTTATGGAAGTGACATCCTTACTCATCATAAATATGCATTTACTTTGTTTGCTAAGTACCCAGAATCAGAGAAGAATTATTTTTAAAGAATAATGCATTTTACTGTATATTCCACAGAGCCTTGTCCATGCATCTAAACCCCTGAATCTGAGACCATGAATTTCACTATTTTAGAAGAGGCCCACTTTCTTATCATAACTATGTATTTAGTTTCTTTGCTTAAAAACCAAGATCAGAAAAGAAGATTTTTGAAAAGAAATTATGCATTATCACTTTTATATAAATATATTTAAAAGAGCCTTAGCTAGCATCAGAACCCCTGACTAATGGGCCACGAATTTCATAATTCAGTGAGGGGACTCAATGTTTATAACAATCTTTTAAACAATTGGACTTCTTGATGTCAAGGAGTAAAATTTTTTTAGAAAGCAATGGGACATTAAATATCATTCGTCTGTCCGTATGTCAGTCTGCTCATCTGTTACAAAAACACAATATGCCATAAATAATAGCATCCCATTCACTAAAATTTACTGACTGTAGACGACAGAGGCCAACTTGAAACTGAGATGAATGCAATAGAGGAAGACTTCGCATGTGAGGAATTTCAACAATCATTCATACATTGCAATTGTACAGTTTTAATGACATTTTAAACAAATATATCCCATTGTTGGATAGCAATTTGACTGACGTTTTTCATACAAATTGTTTGACATGTTTTGAAACTGAATTTCTATATAAGTTATCAATATTTATACTTAATTTCACTATGTAATATTCCATCTACGTGATCAATACAAAAGGCACACGACGTGTGTAAACCTGATCCCTCCTCTCCCAGGTAGCACAAAACGTTTTAATAATCTTTAATTGTTGCTCTAAAAAATTTTTTGACATAAAGTTTTAAAAACGTTTTTATAACGTTTTATTTCGGTTATAAGGATGTCATTAGAAAATATCTCTAACAAAGCATTTTCATAAAATTTGATACTGTTTGGAAATTTTTAATAAAACATTTTTGCATAACATTTTTAGAATGAAAAAAAAAGAATCACTAATCATTATTTGAAAAGCATGGTAAAACATGTTTACACATTCCATTGGTTGAAAAATAAAAATTATCTTAAAAATCACAATATGATATTAAGAATATGCACTGTGCGATATATAAACCTTTCAACATTTTTTTCAAGTTTCACATAAGGTAAAAAATATTTGATAGATAGATTTATAG
>NW_026930492.1:0-41420 GCF_032062105.1 Saccostrea cuccullata | reverse complement strand
CAGATTTCATTTAACAGATTAACCAAAATACGACCCATTGATAGATTATATTTGCTAACAAGGTCATTTTAACGACCATGAATTAAAAAAATGCTGACTTTAAACAATATTGTTGAAAGCCCTATAACATCAACATACCTGTCAGTAGCCTGCTCTGTTAAATAGAATCATCGTACTCACGGCACGTTCTTGAGTTTCAAGTAAACTGGGAGCTGCAAACAACGAATGCAGGCAACAACGGAATATCATTACGTTAATAATGAAAGTAAAAGGTGAATAAAACTTATGTTATCTCTATTGTCAAGTAATTAGTTGGTCCAAGTCGTCTGTATATAGTCTGTATAATATCTTAATATGAAACAATTTCTGCAGACTCTGTGGTGTCTTTTACGTTGAATTCACTGAGATACAAGAGAAATGGAGGATGAAGACTGTATCGTCAAATATAGTGGAATGCAAGCGTTTAACTTATCATGATGAAGAATAATTCTAAATTTCTACAACATATATTACTTTGTTGGCAAATTAATGTTTAAGGAACCGACGGGTTGAATCATAATATTGCTTGAAGAGCCTAGGCTGGGCAACATCCAAAATCATGAACATTAGTACATGTTGTTCTTCAGTTGAAGATTTTAATAATGGACTTGTTTAAGCTTCTGTAAAATTTCAATGTAACGGAGTACATTTTAGTGGATTATGACACGTGTATTATTGTTTATTGACGTACATGTGTGTTATAAGTGAATAAAAAAGACATCATGAATATTTTGTCTGTTTGATAATTCTTATACCCGCGTCTAGGTTTATTGTTTATAAAAAATACCAGTCAAAATCATGTTGGCACAAAAGTAAAAGAAAATGCAAGACAAGATGAGACTTTTTGATAAAATACATGTACATGTATCTCAAAAACAACCAGCGTATTTGTATTAAAACATTCAGATATTTTTAAATACAACTGAAATATGATATTCAAAGCTATTGTCATCAAACGCCTGTAGATCAAAAGGTTTGAAATAAATAAAAAAAAAACAGTCTGGTTAATGCTACGTTCCCACTGTCGTGCGGTCAGTTACGAACGCCACGATTGATCATTCGTAGCTGATCGCAGAGTTTTTATTGAATTTTATGCCAAGATGCGAAGAGATGCGCATAGGTGCGTTTTCATACGATTCGTTGCGCTTTTATGCGATATGGTCGCGATGGATAAATTTCATGTGACACGATCTCTGACGACCTGACTACCGTTCAGATAAGATGAATTACGTTCCATTAGGATTATCAAGATTTAGTTGACAAAAGGACCTCGATCTGTCACGAATATCACGATCAGAGTTCTCGACTAGAAAGGAACTCCTACGTTTTGATACGTACTCATACGATATAATACGTTCATCACGCATTCTTGCGCTAATGTACGATAGAATAACACGTTCATTGCAATGCCCTTCACGATCAGGATCAAGATAGAACACGCTTTGGGCTACGATTGTAAACCGATAGACATATAAAAATATGGCCATACTGAATCCATTATATTTTATCTATTGAAAATTAAATAAAACATAAACATGCAATCAATGATAATGGCAGAAGTAAAGGTTGATGACAACTTCATAAACGTGGTGTTTGTAGTAGTGTAACTATGGTCATATGTCATTGCTGTCAAAGTAGAGAAAACGCAGCTGTATAACTATTTCTTATCTTTTTATTTTATTTTTTTTCACCGAGGTTGCATCTGATCGAAAGGGTTCAGGTTCAGAAGAAGATAGGATCTCCCCTCTTTCTTTTTTGTACCTGTATAGGTGGCATCTTTAAAATATTTTTCCAAAACTCAGACATTTTTCTCAATCGGGAAAGATACGCGTTCAATTTTCCCGTTATTTTTGCAAGCTTGAGTACTCGTAATATAGCGTGAATGTCCGCAATAAAGCGTTAACACTCGTGTCTAATTGCGTTTACTCTCATACATCCGTATCAAATCGTCTCTGAGCGGGAAAATACCGTGTCAGCACGTGAGCATTAGGGCCACGCAAAGCGTCACTGATAGTGACAGAACGTGAGATATCGCATCGAATCGCCATTCAGCGGGGTGTTTGTCCTTTCCGAGATCGATCCCGATGATCACGATATGAAAGCCAGATTAGATGCGTTTACTTACGATGCAGCTGAGGTTAGTTACGATGTAATGCGATTTGATGCGATGATAACGATTAAAATCTAATCGTGTTAATCGTAGAAAAATTTTTGACAGTCAAAAAAAATTTCACGATCAACACGATGGTCACGAGTGAACACAAGATTTGTTTCGATTTGATACGAGAACTACGATTTGTCCACGGTCGAGTCCCCGATATCAATCGTGGCGCCAATCGTGATAGTGGGAACATAGCATAAGCGAACAACCAATGATAAGCAACATTAATAGGTTTATGATGACACCGGTCGATCGACACGTTTCAAAATGATTCTTCAAAGAATCTAGTTAATTAATACTGTATCATCATATGTGTTCCATAACTTGATCGGTAGTCGATTATAGGTAATAAAAATTATATAAATATGAAAAAATTGGAGTTAGTGTTTCATTCGACATACAGAAGAAAAAAAATATGTGGAAAGTCTTGGTTCTTCTAGCTGTGTTTCTTGTAATACAAGGTACTACAATTTTAATTTTCTATTATATGAAAAATTTAAAAAAATCAAACTAGGTAAAACATGCATCTTGATAGTATCTTCATATCCTAAGAAATTTCTGCATATGTTATTTACTTCAATATTTTTTTTAAAAATATTTTTAGATACTGATGCTGGGTTGAAAGGTAGTGAGTATTAATCATAATTTAAAATATTCATAGAAGAAAATATGTATTTTTTTAAACACAGGTTCTTTTTTATGCAATACTTTCTTTGATAAAAGATATCAAAATCTCAGACCAAAATATGTATTCATTGCTGAAAATGACAGATATGCGGTTTTTTTTTACATATGAATTTTTAATTTTCTGATTCAATTTAATGGACTGAACACAAGGCATAAATGAGGACGGTCGTTCTCTCCATCTAACAAATGAATTAAGAATGACGACTTTTTGTCCCCCGCTTGAAAAGTGGGGGATATTAATTTGGGTTTGTCCGTCCGTCCGTCCGTCCGTCCGACTTTCTGTCTGTCTGTAACGCTTTCGTTTCCACACGATATCTCGAGAACCCTTTGAGCTTTTGCAATGAAATTTAGCATAGCAACTCCCTATGGACTAAAGAAGACCCCTATTGATTTTGAGGTCAAAAGGTCAAAGGTCAAGGTCATAAATAAGCAAATTCTGTCTGTTAAAACACTTTCGTTTCCACACGATATCTCGAGAACCATTTGAGCTATTGCAATGAAATTTTACATAACAACTTCCTGTGGCCTAATGAAGACCCCTATTGATTTTGAGGTCAAAAGGTCAAAGTTCAAGGTCGTAAATTTATACATTCTGTCTGTATGTAATACTATCATTTCCAGGCGATATTTCAAGAAGATTTTGAGCTTATGCAATGTAATTTTATACCAAAACTCCCTAGGACGTCTCTCGCCCCTCTCAAAGTGCCCCGCCCCGTTTGTTTTATTAGTATTTATAGTATTACATGGCGCTATTTTTAGCGCAGGGGCATGAGGAGAGTTATTGCGTATAAAACAGGTTCTCGGCGGACTTTATGTTCTTATTACATCTATTAGAACTGTTTAATAAAGGCTAAATAAATCAAACACCATGGATTGTGTAAAATTTTGAGAAAACCGAACATGAAAACATGAATATATACGTGTATGTGACTTCAGTTCTGCATATACTTCTGTCTTTATAAAGCGACTCCGTGGTGTAGTGGTTATGTCTCTCGCTTCAAAAAGATAAAAAAAAAAATGTCTCTCGCTTCAAATGTGAGAGGTCCCGGGATCGAATTTTTGTCGAACCTTTCTTTTTTTTTTTTGTAAATACTTTTTTTTTTACTAAATGATAGTATTGAGCATGTGAAATGAAAAATTTATGAGGTTATAAAATCATCATTACAGTGTGATAAATATTCCATATAAAAAAATCTTCTATACACATAATAAAGAATAAGCAATCAAATCTTTGTATGAATATTGACATACATGTATTTTATTTCCTTCAGTATACATGTATACATTTAATAATTCTACAAATTCAGTCAGGGGAGCCGACTTTTTCCCTAAGCGGGGGACACGAATTCTCTGAATTAGCTTGTTTGTGTGGGGGGGGGGGGATTCTATTAGAATATATATGTGTGTGAAAACCGTCTCCTTAATCAAAAGTATTTTATATATCACAATAAATATATTTCTTGGATAATCTATCATTAGGTATTATTTTTACTGCTATATTTCATACAATTCTTTATTAATGTTTAATTATACAAAGGGCTAAAACCACAAACCATCATCGTATTTGTCTCTATGTTTTTCACAAAAATAAAGTTTCTATTCAACGCATGTGTGGCCAATATGAAATTTGACATTTAATTTTGATGGATCAAGATTAACCACGTAGATCTGTCAATCATTCGTTAATATTTGGTTCATATAACAACAAACATATCGGTACGTGTAACACTTAACAATTCAAATTTCTAAAATGATTATGAGTTTTAGAACATATTAACATATTAGTTCAAATATCTGAATTTCAAAAAACTTAAACTGATTTGGTATATTGAAATTTGATATTTTAGTTCAAAAACCTAACTTTTTAAATTTCTAAAAAAGTTTTAAAATTTTAATATTTTAGATTTTTACCTTAAATATTCAAAATTCAAATTTCAGAAAACGATTTTTGTATTTTAAACGTTTTACTTTTTATTCTACCGTTTGTTCAGAAAGTTTACACTTAATAATCTAAAGTTCAGTAACATATTTCGTCTTTTAATAATTTAAGATTTATTTCAACCTTTTAAATTTAAACTTTCAAAACGTTTAGGGTTTTTTTTTGATTTGGTATTCTCATTCAAACATTCAACTTTCGAATAACCAAAACACTTTGAGTTTTAGATTTTTACTTTAAATATCCAAAATATCAGATTTCAATCCTGATTTGAAAATTGAATATCAGTTCAGTATTCTAACTATTTAGAAGCTCTTTTGCTTAACCAATAGAGTTTTTGAAATAGTTTCAAAATTCAAACCAGGTTTGTAATTTGAAATTTTGGATATTTGAAGTAAACTTCAAAAAACTCAAAATGTAAAAAAAGTGTTTTGGTTATTTAAAAGTTGAATATTTAATAAAAATTTTAAGTTCCTAAAAAACTAAAAAGTGTGAAAGTTGGAAGTAAATTTTAAATAATCAAAAGACGAAAAATATTAAATTTTAGATTGTTAAGCGTACACTTCCTAAAGAAACGGTAAATTAAAAACTCAAAAGTTTAAAATATAAAATTTGTTTTTGGAAATATGAATTTTGAATATTTAAGGTAAAAATCCAAAATGCTAAAATTCTAAAACCTGTTTGGAAACTTGAAAATTTAGATTTTTGAACTAAAATATTAAATTTCAATATACCAAATCAGTTTGAGTTTTTGAAAGTTAGATACTTGAACTAATATGTTAACATTTTTTAAACTCAAAATCATTTTAGAAATTTAAATTGTAAAGCATTACACGGACCCATATCAACATTACAAACTATATATGCCAGAAATGTAGCCAGTAGTTCATTGAAAACAATATTTGTGGAGAGGCATGATCTGGGATTTATATTATCTGAAGTCATCATCTTAATAAAATTATTAATGATTTTACTTTTTTCTCAAACTTGACGACAGTTGTGACGTCATAAAGACTGTAATTATTATAGATGGTGCTCTTTCAAATCATTGACATTCTTTTTCATAATGCTGTCACTATTGATAAGATTCAAACTTTGCTCGATGAAAATATCATTTAGATTATTAACTGAAATCCATGCATGCTTTTTTCCCATTTATTATCCTCTCCAACCGCCTATTTCTTTCTTAAGCTGTAAATACTATTTTCGTCTTAATATTTTTAAGTTTTTAGGGTATCCCCAAGTATCCAAACATTGTCACCATAAGCAAAAAACATCCTGCGATCTCATCAAATTCATTTTGGATTTGTTTCTTGTTTGCTAAACATAGTAATAAACCTGAATATTGTTTTTAGTGATATTAACAAAAAAGTGAAGTTACTGGGCTTATACAGTGTACAACTAAAAATTGCGCCAGTTTTATTTCTTTCAATGTACCCTAGCTGCAGATCTGTAGCTCTCTGCTTGTAACACTTCGGACAGATAAAGCAGTCACATGTACAGAGAGCTACAGAACTACAATGAAGCGCATTGATGTGGTAAAATTTTCATTTCGACGAAACGTTCTGAAACACGCCCATTTCTTTAGAAACGAGAAAGGAATATTCGTCGTAATGTTTTAGGACACTACACTTCCCGCGACAAGCAACACGGGTTACACTGAAATGAAGATTTATAAATAAGAAAGAGATATGTATACAGTTCCCGCTTATGTAAAACACACATTGCAACGAATTTGTCCATAATTATGATTTTATCATGTTTACTGGAGTTGGCATAGCACATGTATCAGTAGAACACGTGCTTACTCGGTGTTTATGTTAACTGTCAATTTCATTGGATGTTATATTTATGTAATACCTGTTTTACGGGTATTCGATTGAATCATTTGACCGATTTTTCCTTTCTAAAGAAATGGGCGTGTCTAAAGATAGCTCAAAACGTTCCATCCAAACAGAAAATTTTACTACTTCAATGCGCTTCATTGTTTGCATTTTAAAAACCTTCGATTCGATTTATGCCGCCAATTTTTGCCGTTCCTTTCAGGTTTTATTTCTTGTAATGTTTTCTTTTCAGCGATATTGCTGAGTACTTGAAACATTATGTTATTGATAAATACTGATTTTGTCATTTACTTCGGCTCGCATGTTTCTAAATCCACTCAGGTTGGGAACGGCGAGATTCCCAGTTTTCCTAATGGTGCCGGTTTAAGCCTTTTCCTTGCATATAAAATATCAAAATCGTAAAAAAGCCAGGAAAACGCCAGACAGTTCAGACTATCTACAGTATGCCAAGGTATTAAAGTCAATTTTTTCCCACAGATAAATTTTTAAATCCTTTCCTTAAATTTTTAAAAATTATAAATAATTTCAAATTGTATTGACGAGACCGATCCAAATTATTTCTGCCCTAGGGATTGTGGTATTTTTCTATAATTAATTTTTAATGTTATTTTTTTTTAAGATTAAAAAATTAAATGTTTACCATCCCGATTTCTGAGGGGTCATCTCAAAAGTTGTCAAATTTTACTGTTGGACCATATGGGAATTTGCAGGAAAAGCGCCAAATTATCACATTTTTTCCATAATTTTGATTTTCTGCCCTAGAGATTTATGCCGCCAATTTTTGCCGTTCCTTGCAAGTTTTATTTCTTGTGATGTTTTCTTTTCAGCGATCTAAAATTCCCATATTACGGTATGAATAAATATCACTGCGGATGAATTATCAGCGAATATGATTTTTTGATTAAAAAAAAATAGCAATTTTTAGATTACTAGACAAAGTATGTTTATTTGGATGTTTTGTCATCAGCTTGCATTTTTTAGTATAATATCTATGGACGTCTTGAACACACAAGCGAGTCATGCGTCATTCTTCAGTGCATGCAATTGCTAACAAAATCCAAAAATGGTGACGTCGTTAGAGTTGTTTCAGTATATTTTTCCTAATTATTGTCATAAAATCACATTTTCAGACCAGTAGGGGTTAAAGATAATGTTAATTTTGTATTAAAATTAAAATATTTGGCAAAGGTGTACTATCGCATATGGTGGCATATTTCTGCCCCTTGTGTGCAAGTTATTTTTCTATCAAATATGTCGACATGCAAGATAAATATGTTGACATGCAAGATAGTTATGTCAACATGCAACATAAATATGTTGACATGCAAGAAAATTGCAATCAAATAAATATTATAAAAAATCTTCAAAAATCTCAAATATCGCCCACATGTGACATCCAACATGCTAGATGCTACTAATTTATGTTAACGTGCAACATAAATATGTTAACATGCAACTTATTTATGTTGACATGCAACTTATTTATGCTGACATGCAACTTAGTTATGTTGACATGCAAGATAAATATGTTGACATGCAACTTTTTTATGTTGACATGCAACTTACTTATGTTGACATGCAACTTATTTATGTTGACAGGCAAGATGAATATGTTGACATGCAACTTATTTATGTAAACATGCAACTTAGTTATGCCGACATGCAAATTATAAGTTGCATGTCAACATATTTATCTCGCATGTCAACATAACCAAGTTGCATGTCGACATAAATAAGTTGCATGTCAACATAAGTTAGTTGCATGTCAACATGAATAAGATGCATGTTAACATATCTAAGTTGCATGTCAACATATTTATCTTGCACGTTAACATAAATAAGTAACATTTAGCATGTTGAATGTCACATGTGGGCAATATTTGAGATTTTTGAAGATTTTTTAAAATTTTTATTTTATTGCAATTTTCTTGCATGTCAACATATTTATGTTGCATGTTGATATAGCTATGTTGCATGTTAACATATCTATCTTGCATGTCGACATATTTGATAGAAAAATAACTTGCACACAAGGGGCAGAAATATGCCACCATAATCGCACAAATGACTGCATGAAATTAAAAAGCTGCGTAAAGTCATGCGCACTAGAATTATATGCGGCCTCGTTAAATTGTATTTTTAGAAAGGCATCAGCAGTATACACAAAGAACATTTATATAGCGTATTTTTTATTACAAATGTCGCGTTAACGTTATCATAACGCGTCGTGTATTTGGGCAAATGATACAAAAAATAAATTTATTTAGTTGTATTCAACATGGTATGCCATGTGTAACATTTCTGATACATGTAGACCTTCATAAAAACTGACAAGTGAAACTGAGTATGTTGAAGCACCTGTCGGAGATAACGATGAAATAACGCAAAAGGGAAAAGGGTGCTTCCTGATTTCATATAAATATGAAGCCTCGCATAGATTAAGTGTAAATTTGATATGTTTTGTTGCATTTTTGAATTTGACTCTTTATAGGAGCTCGGAATTTGATTGTAGATTTTCAGCATGCAAAAATAACGTCAAAATCACACTAGTTTACAAATAGCGTGGAGTGTCAGGATAGTGACGAAGTTATGGTAGCATTTAAAACACAGTCATAAATTAATTCCAATGATTTAATTGTTCTATTACATGAAGAATGAAAGGAACGTATTCCTTCGAGAGCATTGAAAAAATAGCTTTAATATTAATCATTTGATTTGACAGGGTACGGTGGTCTGAATGAAGAAAACCGGAGAGATATGCCTCCGGGAAACTGGGGAGAACCTAATGCACAAATCAGGAGAAATATGCCTCCGGGAAAGCCGGAAGTACCTAATGCACAAATCAGGAGAAATATGCCTCAGGGACAATGGGGAGAAGCTAATGTGTAAATCCAGATAAATCTGAATGCGGAAAACTGAAGACATGACAAATGAAAATGAGGAATAACTAAGCAACTTATGTCTGAAATTGTATTCTTTGTGTATCTTATTAAAGCAAATGATGAAAACATTTTGATTGATTCAGTTTTTTATATAAAATTTTGCAAAAGAGTGCAATATGTTAT
The DNA here is from genome assembly GCF_032062105.1 of Saccostrea cuccullata. Lineage (NCBI taxonomy): Eukaryota > Metazoa > Mollusca > Bivalvia > Ostreida > Ostreidae > Saccostrea > Saccostrea cuccullata. The sequence goes on along the minus strand of NW_026930492.1, from coordinate 31,688 downwards.
ATTTAGCGAACTTTTTTTTGAAAATGACCCATTTTACATGGAAATGATGAGATTTGAAGTAAGTATAAATGTAAAAAAAAAATATTACGATTTTTTAAAAGTTAAATATGAAATAATATCAAAATGAGTGAAACGTATGGAGATAACAGTATTCAAGATCAAATGTCCATAAAACAATACAAAACTGGAGCAGAGCAAACACAGATCTCCAAAAACATCAGAAGTAGGATCAGGTTTTGATTGTTTTGAACATATTTTATAGAGAACAAGGGATTGTTTTATGGACATTAAATTTTGATCTTGAATACTGTTCGTTATCTCCAAATTTTTTCATTCGAAGACTTGACATGCAGATGGAATGTTTCAAAAATTGAACAGTTATCAAATTCGAGACAGCACACTCTATGATAGAATCAGTTATGACTGTGTGGCAACTGTTTGATTCCTTTGAGGCTTTGAGGTTGATTTCGCAGAGGTTTCCCATTGATATTTTAACGACACGTAGGGTTTGTAGCCAAACCATCGGAAGGTAGAATTAATTGTTTGAAGATCGTAATCTTGTCGTAGGCCCAGGCATGATGAATCTGACGCACTTTATAGTAATACGTCACGAATAATATTTTTTATAATATAATAATTTTTTTAAGTGATAATTTTTTAAAAAAGTATCTTTGGATGAGAGATTCACTCCCATATTTTACTACAAAAGAGAAGATCTAGCTGGAAGAATAATATAGCATCAAAGTTTTTCTAAAACTTTACATGGGTAAAACAAATTATCAAAAGTTCAAAATCAATAATTCTTTCATTTTTAAGCATGCTTTTCTAAACTTTTCAATAAATACAGCTGCATGTTGCTAAATTGACTAATCGTATTACATTTCATCACAATACATAAAATAATAGCAGTATTTTGGTAAAATTTGTATTTAATCCCCCCCCTTGTCTTTCTTAAACTTTTATACTAGGTGTCTGTGTGCTGATGATAATAGTCAACCAGGAAGCACGCCTGAGATGTACTTTTTTTTTAGCTCACCTGAGCCGAAGGCTCAAGTGAGCTTTTCTGATCACATTTTGTCCGGCGTCCGTCTGTCTGTAAACTTTTCACATTTTCGACTTCTTCTCAAGAACCGCTGGGCCAATTTTAACCAAACTTGCCACAAAGCATCCTTGGGTAAAGGAGATTCAAGTTTGTTCAAATAAAGGTCCGCCTTCATTCAAGGGGAGATAATTGTGAATTAATGAAAATTTAATGGTATTTTTTAAAAATCTTCTTCTCAAGAACCACTGTGCTAGGAAAGATGAAACTCATGGGGAAACATGCTCAGATAGTGTAGATTCAATTTTGTTTAAATCAAGACCCCCGGGGGTAGGGTGGGGCCATAATGGCCGACCAAAATTTTACATAGAAATACGAGGGGTGATCAAAAAGTTCGCAAACTATCTCTATATCTACAAAACCACAATTCAGATTAGAATGAAATTCGGTACACACATAGCCATACACAAGGTCTATAAATAGCATATACTGAATAAAGTTTCTCTCCTTCTTGTTTGTGAAGTCACAATGTGAAAATGACGTCACTATTTAGGTCACTTGTGACGAAAAATGGTTGTCTCAGTCGAACTCGTTCAACAAACGACTGTACAATTTATTGTAATATCTTAGAAATCCCTCTACAGTATCATATAATAATTTGTACACAGTTTATTGAGATAAATGAGTTCCTATAAATTCAATTAATGATTGGATTAATCGTTTTAGTGAAGGAAGGCTGATGGTTAAAAATGGTACTTGTCATCTTGCCCAGTGAAAGCAAGTCTGAAAAGATATGTATTTTTAATTAAGCAATTAATTTGCTATCAAAGACCTCCAATTAGCACTTTGAAAAATAGTTGAATATTTGAACAATGATATAAGTATTAAATACCTAAGATATTGTTTACTTTAGATTTTAAACATATTAGAAATGGTAAAAAGGATGCACCCATTCTCTATCCACCTTGAATAAAGGTCTCTCCTGAGACAGAAGATTTGTGTTTTAATGGTCGCCATGCTTATTTTTGGAAAGGATGTTATTATTCACCCATTCCGTTGCCGAGATATGACCATTTCTGACAAAATAACTGTTCTTGTCATAAAAATCAACTCACATGGAAAGAAATATAAAACTCGGAAAAATCTTTTAACTTTTGTGACAGAACGCTACGGAGAGGGTCACGTGACCGCCAATATCACGTGATTCGCGCATGCGCAGAACGGTGGTTGATGTGCATTAAAATCGGGGAGGATTAATTTAAAATAATATAATCAGCATTAAAACCAAATATTGTTCCTTGTATGGAAGTTATTCAATTAGTTTGCGAACTTTTTGATCACCCCTCGTATATAGGAAAAATCTTTAAGAATCTTCTTCTCAAGAATAGCAAAGCCATAATTGATCATATTTATATGGAAGCATCCTCAGGTAGTGTAGATTCAATTTTGTTCAAAAAAAAAGACAAATCATGACCCCCGGAGGTAGGGCGGCCGGGGCCAAAATGGCCGAGCAAAGTTTACATAGAAATTTATTGGAGAAATCTTTAAAAGTCTACTTCTTAAGAATAGCGAAGCCATAATTGATCACATTTACATGGAATCATCCTCAGGTAGTGTAGATTCAAGTTTGTTCAAATCATGACCCCCAGGGGTAGGGCGGGGCCAAAATGGCCGACCAAAGTTTTACATAGAAATATATAGGAAAATTCTTTTAAAATTTTCTTCTCAAGAATAGCAAAGTCATGTAATTGATCATATATGGAAGCATCCTCAGGTAGTGTAGATTCAATTTTATTAAAATCATGACCCCCTCCCCCCGGGGGTAGGGTGGGGTCACAATGGCCGATCAAAGATTTACAGAGACACATATAGGAAAATTCTTTAAAAATCATCTTCTCAAGAATAGCAAAGCCATGATTGGTCATTTGACTACTTTTGGATTTTAACTTTTCAATAATAAACCAATTTCTACTTTTTCTTAGCCACAGTGCTTAGGTGAGCGATGTGGCCCATGGGCCTCTTGTAATTCATAAAATCCACATTTTGTGGGTTTTCCCCCTTTTCTTATCAATATTTGAACATCTTAGCTAGCCAAGGGTTTCTAGTACGCTACTCTCCTCATAATCGGGGAGTAGTGTATCAGAAACCCTTAGCTAGCGAAGATGTAGACTGGCTGCCTGTCTGATATCCTGCGTACGATAAAGACAGGCAATACCATAATACCAGTCTAGCGAAGATGATATTTGAAGTATTTCGAGTTTGCTACAGAAGTGGAGCTCTCTAATATTGAAGGTCAAAAATTAGTATAGTGAATTGAAAGTAGACCATTAGGCTATGGCGCAAGAGTAATGTAAGATAATAGATTGAATTTAATTTTAAGGGTACTTACCACAAACAAAAAATGGATGCGCGGGTTGATATATATTTTTTGACTGATTTTGCTTTGTATTGATATAAATAATAAATCCCTGAAATATAAAGAAATCGTAGGTTTTCCTTGGTGCTTAGATTTGAGATTTTATATTGCCTTCTATATAATTCCATACAAAATTTTGCACAATTTTTTAACTTTATGACAAAATCTTATAAAATTCTCCCACTCTACTTTGTAAACATTATTCAGGTTGTCAATTTATATGTTAATCTATGAGAAATAATGCTGATTTCTGAAAAAAGTTTGTTTGTGTTATTTATCCTTAAACTTAACACTAAAGAAAGTTAAATTTAAATACTTTTTATGCATGCTCACTTTATCTTGTGCATATATGGAATTTTAAATTATTATTTAGTGATAAGGAACTTGCCATTTTTTACTGTAGTCTGAACCACAGGAGTTTCTGAATGAAGTATTTCTCAATTAATCTACGTATATTGATACATGTAGAAATTACAGTACACTGACTTCAGCATGCATATTGATATATTGTGATGGAAAATTTTAGTGAACATATCATGCTCTTGTTTCATACAATATTTTTTGCAGTTCTGTCTATTTACTTGGAATCAGGACAACTCGCCCCCAACACTTCTCAAGACAACTCGCCCCCAAATTAGGACTACTCGCCCCCACTTAAGACAACTCGCCCCCGTTATTTTTTCTTGTAAAGTGCAAGGGAAAAAATAAGTGTAATATTCAATAATGTATATTTTATATCCAAATTTAAATTATAATCAATATTTACAGTTGTAATAGCTATATGTTATTTATTTTTTAATCATGATGGATTTACATTTTTTTTTTGTATAAAAACACTGTACTGTGTTTGCATCAAATACTTATCATTAATATCCATGCTTTCTTAAACTTTATTCTTATGAAATAGAGTTAATAAAAGCGTTTTTTTTTCATATCTTTAAAATTGTTATTTATATAATATTTCTAATTTAATGAAGCATATCTTCTTCAGTGTTAAAACATCTAAATTATTTAATGACGAAATTAACGTTTAACTGACGGTGTAAGGAAACTGATGATACTGATAATTACTTAATTTTAAATGAAAACATCAGAAGAAATTTTAATGACATACCCAAGCTAACAACTAATTTTGATACTTCAAAGTGATAACTAATTTAATTAGTACATGCAAGCCCCGAAATTACATGTCTTTTAAAGAAAAAATTGGCGTGTCGTATCCAAGCTCCAAAGCAGTTTCAATTTGTTGGAGAATTTAAGCATGCAAGCTCTGAAAATTACATTTATTTAGGTTTTGTGATAAAAGTGTAAAATAAAATCTATGTAAGAATTTAGCGAAGATATAAATAAAAGGTGCCAGTAGCAACAATACTAGCGATAGTGTTTAAATTATTAACACATTGTATTTCTGTTTCGTTTTCAATAGAATGAAAAAATTTATTTCCAGATGTTTATTTTAATTTTATAGAAACAATTTGAATTCAAATCTATGTATCATAATATATTTAATATTTGCTGGTCTCTCAAACAGGGGGCGAGTTGTCTTGAGTGGGGGCGAGTTGTCCTGAATGGGGGCGAGTTCCTGAATATGGGGCGAGTTGTCTTGGGGGCAACCTGTCTTGGGGGCCAGTTGTCCAGCATTCATTTACTTTTGATTTGGGAGGGATTTTTTCTTTCATTTTTAAGCAGCAAGTGGATGCGCTAATCGCTATGTGTAATTAAAAATTGTCATGTGTGTCAACATTTTTAATAAAATCAATTTCACAGAGGTAATTACTTTATAGTGGATTTAGAATTTAAAAAATGAAAATTAACATGTAATATAGAAGAGTTTTCTCAAAAGTTATACACCTTGTCTAAAAGTCATACTTTGATGTAAATATTCATTAAGCTTGTGGTATTTCTGTATTATAAAACATGTGTAATTTGTCCCTGCAGCATTAAATAGCAGAGATGCATCAGCAGTATTCTGATGAAGAATGGAACCCAGATGAACAACAGAAACAACAACCAGGTGGGGATGTGGGGGTGAAGGCTCAGAGCCAAGGTGTACAGGTACGTTACCGTGTCACGAGTCATACTGTTGTATGTACAATGTATGTATATTTCGTGACCAAAACAAGGGATAAGTTGGTAAGGGTACCGGTGGCTTTGTGTGTATCACCAACTTTAGAAATTTAAGTTTAACCATGCTGTTTATCTCAAACTTTTATGACAGTTCTACTATTTTCAAGATGTTGATTGGGTTTGATTGAATATATTCAATGCTTTATTGATTGATATTTTTCTTTCTGTTTGATTGTTTACTTAGAAATTTTGTATTTTGACAAGTTCAGAAAAAGTAGTAAATGTTTGATAATTACTGTGTAAGTCTTAACATGCTAAACATGCAATTTGCAGAAGCAATTTCATTTTAAACCTGGCATTTATGTACATGTATATAATTCTTAGTTTTCTCAAATTTTTTTGGGGGGGAGGAACTTGACTATAGTGATTAATTATTCTCCCAATATATATCAGCATAGCCAAGAAGTCAAGGACAAGAAAATGACCTTGGAGGAAATCAAACAGAGTGGGCGGGCGGAACGACAGCGAAGGAGAGAGGAGAGAAGACGACAACAGTCTGACTCGGATTCAGAGTCGGAGTATCTGGTCGGCAAACTGGCAGAAATCGTAAGTTATGTTTTAAGCCTTGAAGTGACTTGATTTACCCTTTAGCTAAGGTTCTTTTGATTGAATGTTTGCCCTTCAGCTGTTGATTGTTTGTCTGCTCTCTAGACTTGACCAGCCTTGAATGGTTCTGTGAATTTAAAAGCATTGTCAATCTGTTAAGTCATACGTGTTTACTTACTCCATATCATTATACTTACGAATTCACTTATGGGGATTCTCTTTCTCTCTCTCTCTCTCTCTCTCTCCTCTCTCTCTCTGGAGTGCATGGGGTTGGGATGCAGGAAGGGAAAGGGGTGTAATTAGTCATATTTAATTTATTCTTATAGAGTTCAAGGTTTAAGGTGATGCACACTTTAAGCTGCTAAATGAATTGTAAAAATGACAAGGAGGTCATATTGGATCAAGGGGTTTAATTGTACAATGGTGTGTTAAATGCCCAGACAACAAAGTCACCTTCCCCCAGAGTCAGTGCAACATTGCTACAGTAGAACTGGGTTATAATGAAGTCACTTGGACCTATGAAATTACTTCGTAATTTATAAAATCAGTGTGAGGAATTAGCAAAATTTATATATCTGGGGATCCAAGATAAATTTGCTGTATCTGTGAATTCACAATATCCCTGTTCGTACTAAACAAGTTTTATTATACATTGTATATATAGTTCTATAGTCTAACATTGTTCATAAATTGGAAGAAATCTATCAACATATTGTTACAAAGTAATTAAAAACAAATACCATAATCATCTTTAGTTTAATATGAGATAATGGTCATTTTTAGCTCTTCTGAGCCAAAGGCTCAAAGAGCTAATGCTATGGCCATTTGTGTGGTGTGCGTTGTGCGTAAACTTTTTAGAATATAGGCCATAACTCAAGAACCCCTTGGCCAATCAGTACCAAATTTGTCACAGGGTATCCTTGGCCCAAGGGCTACCAGTTATACTAAAATAAGGGTTGGGACCCTTAAACAAGGGGAGATAATCAGGAAAACAAAACCAAAAGTACTGGTTGCTAAAAAATCTTCTTCTCCATAACCACCAGGCAGATTTTCACCAAACTTACATACAAGGATCAGGATATGTGGAAGATTAAAATTTGCACGGGGAATTACCCTGGGGCAAAGGGCGTGGTCTCAAGGTCACTTCAAAGTTGACCTAAATTTACAATTAATAAAAACGTGTATATTTTGCTTACTATAAGGACTAGGATCATCAATTCTTGTACATGTAATTTGATGCATCTTACGACTTCACATCATGTTAACTCAAAAGTAGGTCACGGTGACCTACTTTTTAAATTTTGCGGGGATTTGTTTTCAAATTGATTTGAAGGCATATTTTGGACACTTTAAGGCCTATGATCATCAAACTTTGTCAGTTGATGCATCTTGGGTCCTCAAACAATGTCAACTTAAATCAAATCTTGTACTTTGATGCATCTTGGGACCTTAGAACATATTTATGAAAAAGTAGGTCACTGTGACCTACTTTTTGAATTTTGCCGACATTTGTTTTCAAATTCATTTGTTTAAAACGCATATTTTGATTACCTTCAGACCTACGATCATCAAACTTGGTCAGTAGATGCATCTTGGGTCTTTGAAAAATGTCGACCAAAATGTAGGTCACGATGACCTACTTTCAACATTTTATGGCTATATTTAAGTATCTTAGTATTTATTGGCTTAGAATCATCAAACTTTGTGAGTCCATGCATATTTAGTTTTCGGAGAGTGACGACCTAAAAGTAGGTCACGATGACCTACTTTTGACATTTTATGGCTTTATTTAAGTATCTCCGGTACTTATTGGCTTAGAATCATCAAACTTTGTGAGTTGATGCATCTTGGGGTTTTCGGAGAGTGACGACCAAAAAGTAGGTCATGGTGACCTACTTTGGATATTTTATGGCTATATTTAAGTATCTCAGGCACTTATTGGCTAAGAATCATCAAACTTTGTCAGTTGAGGCATCTTGGGTTTTCGGAGAATGTCGACCAAAAAATAGGTCACAGTGACCTACTTTCGAATATTTCAGGTACGTATAAGCTTAGAATCATCAAACTTTGTCAATTTAGGGACCTTGGGTTTTCGGAGAACGTCGACCAAAAAGTAGGTCACTGTGACCTACTTTTGACATTTTATGGCTATATTTAATTATATCTGGTACTTATTGGCTCGGAATTATAAAACTTTGTCAGTTGAGGCATCTTAGGGTTTCATTGAATGTCCAACAAGAAGTAGGTCACGGTGACCTAATTTTGATTAACTCAGGTACTTATTGGCTTAGAATCATCAAATTTAGTAAATTTAGGCATTATGGGTTTTTGAATAAAGTCGACCAAAAAGTAGGTCACCGTGACCTACTTTTGACATTTGATGGTTATATTCAATTATCTCTGGTACTAATTGGCTTAGAATCGTCAAACTTTGTCAGATGATGCATTTTCGGTTTTCAGAGAATGTTGACCAAAAAGTAGGTCATGGTGACCTACTTTTGAATATCTCAGGTACTTATTTAATTAGAATCATCAGTCTTTGTCAATTAATGTATCTTGAGTCCTTAGAAAATTTCAATCAAAAGGTAGGTCACTGTAACATACTTATGGTATTTTATAATTATATTATAATATCTTCAGTCTTAACTGGCTAAATATTATCAAACTTTGTAAGTTGATGCATTTTGGGTCTTATGATTCTAATAGAGTTGGAGGTTCTAATAGAAGTGATAGACTGTACAATTTATCAGAAGAGCGATTCAAGGCCCTTGGGCCTCTTGTAATTTTATATGTTGTTTTCTCTCTCTTGAAAATTTGTCTTACCTGTTTTATACATGCAGGCTCTAACAGTTAAGGAACCAGACCTTATTGAGGGGTAAGCTAGTTTTTAAACTTAATTTAAACAAAATTTGAATCAGGATTTTAAAAAAAACTGGATGAAAGATCATTTACTGTCCTTTGAAAAAAATATCAAATTTGACATATACAGTAAGACTAGCTTATGAGAAAACCCTTAGAACATTGATTTTTAGTTCCTTTTAACAATGTTTAACACATGAATTTTATATGGAGAGTTCTTTATAATAAAAAAAATCCTCATATGCATCTTAGATCCTTGTAAGGACACATTGCAATTTTGATTAAGTTTTGTATGATTTGCCTCCCCTAACAGCTGTGTTTTGAATTCTTCAGAACGGGGCTGATTTATGATGAGCGGATGTTAAAGCACGAGAATCTCTGGGACAAGGATTACCCCGAGAATCCTTCACGCATCAGTGGGCCTTTCCAGCGATGTTCTGAGCTTGGTCTTACAGAGAGATGTATTCGGCTAGAGGTTAGCAATCATTAATGAGTAAAACATAATGTAGAATTATTCTAAAGAAAAATCAACATTCCTGTTTGATCTCAGTCTTCAATTTTTTCTTATGTATCATGTATTTTGTTTTTAATAGCATTGAAATTTTCATCTAAGTAACTATTTAAAGGATGTTAAATTCATTACCACAAGGAGGTCAAGCAAAAAGGACAAGATGGGATAAGACCACTCTTTGGCCCCTGTATTTTGGTGTGGTATAGAATGATGCAGCAGTTTAAAAATAAAAACCTGTTGTCACCCATTCCACAAAATGATTTTTTTTTTTAAGCTTTGGAATACACAGAGGTCACAGAGAGGTCAGAAAATAGGTTGATTTCCGAATTTTCTTTGCAAACTTTCATCAATTTTACAGCACATTTTGTTTTATAAATCATAGAACACAAGCTTGCCTAGCAAACAAATTCATATATTTTTTCAACTAACATCAGATGCATTTTATGTTTAAAAATCTCAGAGATGCAAGCTTGTGCTCCATATTTCCGTAAGAGAAACATATCTCAAATATGAGAGATGAAATTCCTCCTGAACTGAGGAAATAAGAACTTGTCCTACTTTTGTACCTTCTTGTGGCCTCTGTGAAAACTTTGAATTGAAATTAGTGCTGGTATTAAAGCAAACATCATTTAAAGTTTTTAAAACTACAAACTTTCACAATTTTACTAGTGTTTAATTTTTCCATCAAATAAGGGGCTAGATTCGGCCTTTGTCCTTTCTTGTCCGTAATGATTAGAAGTAATTTATGGCTACTAACATGACTAAGTAAGGCAAATGATAGGAAATTTGAGATTGATGTATTTTTAATTTCAGGCCCAGCATTCTACAGAGGACATGGTATTGTTACAACATTCACAGGAACTGATAGAGAAACTCAAACGGACCACGGAAATGAGCACCGAGGAACTTAAAGCCGAGGCCATCAAATACGACTCTGTTTACTTCAACCAGGTATGAATTTAATGATATCAAATAAAGACTTGAGGTCAAATATGTTTGGAAGGAAGGGGGGGGGGGGTTGTTCCCTCAATTGAGGCAAAGGTTTAAATGACTTTTCAAAGTGTTTCCATCAACTATCTTAATTTTACTTTTCATGTTCCACTTCTTTTCCTAAAGCACTGGGCAAACTTTAATTAAGCAACTCCATAAGGGTTCAAGTTTGTTTAAATGAAAGAAACATTAGCTTTAAAGAATACATTCAAATACATGTAGTTTTAATGAAATATGTATGAAATTAAAAAAAAATCTTAAGAACAGCAGTACCATGATTAAATCAAATTATTTTACAGGCATCTATGAGATCCTCTCTTGATGGATAAGATGATGGAATATGTGTAGATCACTTAAGGCCATAGAAATTGCCAACACTATAAAATCTTCTTCTGTTTTAAAAGTTGCTGAAAATGATAATTTTTTAGCACAGCTTGTAATGAAGTGCAAGGGACAGATGATTTTGCTTTGTTATAAATGTATATGTTATATCCGTTAAGTTCACAATATGTTTTAAAGAGACATGGAATGAAAATCACTTCACTATAAGTGTCAATTCATAAGCAATGCTGCATGTTCGTTTTTAGCATGTTTGACTGTATAAATTCCTTTCTTCTCTATTGTAGGCTACGTATGAGTGTTCCTTGTTGTCACTTGGGAGTGCAGTAGAATTAATGGAACAGATTCTAAAGAAGAAGGTCGGTGTTTGGAAGAGGAATGCTAAACTTATTTACATTGCTACTTTATATACTGATTACTGAACCTTAAGATAAAAAGATACAGAAATTCAGAGCTAAAAGAAAATGATAATGTAAAGGAAATTATCAGCCCTTTAAAAAAAGGTACACAGTGTGGATTTGCACGATTAGATGCAGATACATGTATATCAATCTTGAAAATATACAAATACAAACATATTCCTTTATAAATTACTTAAATGCAATTTTTTTCTTGAACAGTTATCTCTGCAATATGACTTTTTGAGGTTCCATAAAAATACAGGTGACTCTCGATCTCTCGAAGTTCAAGGGACCGCGAGAAAAGTTCGAGAGATCGAGGGGTTCGAGAGATGGAAAGTAATTAAAATCCGGAATTTTCAGTTCCGATCGTCGAAATTCTTCTTTTACAAATACCGGAAGTATATGTAGATAATGTCATTGCACGTTTTCAATCGTATTTTACAGGTAATTTACTTGATATCAACAACAATGATTGTATTTCGAATAAATAAAACGAATTCCTAAAGATTCAATATTTATTCATAATTTGTTCCTATTTCATGATTACATGAAACCCGAGTAGCAATTGTAGGTTTGGCTATTCCATGGCTTGATCGGGTCCTTCACAAGACAATGTTCACCAGAGTTTTTCTTAATCGGTATTATGTCCTTGAGAAAAGAATTTGTGTCATATTTCCCATACTGGGATTATGTAGACTCTATATAATCATAATGAGAGTTCATAGTCTATGGGAACTTACTGGAAGGAACATCTTTAAATTAATTTCAAAAAATTATCGTCTCGGTTTCAATTCAAAATAAGCTGTGAATTTTTTTCTAATTTACCCTGTGAATGATAGCCAATTAATCATAACAACACAAGGACGACCCACAGGTGTAGTGTCATCTATGTAAACACCCAATTAACACCTCCATGCCAGCCCAAGGCCTTCACGGTTTCCAGGTAAATCCAGACTGCATCAATTTTACGCTTGATTGGCGTGTATACACGCGCAATCAAAACTTCGAGAGATAGAGAGTAAAATTCAATGAAATATGTATAACGGGACCCAGGTTTTGGTTCGAGAGATAGAGAACTTCAAGAGATGGAAGTTCGAGAGATCAGGAGTAAATTTGCTTAGTTATATAGAGGAAAAAAACGGGACCGGAGGTTCACTTCGAGAGATAGAGAACTTCGAGAGATCGGAGTTCGAGCCATCGAGAGTCACCTGTAGATTTGAGTTTGACTTTTCTGAACTAATGATTTTTTTTTTGTGAATTTAAGGTGAGAAATGGAATGGCTTTAATAAGGTATGTATATTTTTGACTTTTATATTTCAATTACTGCAATTATGAAGATGAAATTTAAAACTGAATTTTAATAAAAATAAAAATCTGAATGTTCATGTAGGTCATAATTTCAGAAATGGATTGAAGTTAACAATTATACAATCTATACATTGCATCTGTAGTAATTTTTAGGTCACCTGAGTAAACTCAGGTGACCTATTGCTATCTGTTTTTGTCCGTCGTTGTGCGTCGTGCGTTGTCCGTTAACATTTGAACATTTTCAGCTTCTTCTCTGCAACCACTGAACCAATTTCAACCAAATTTGGCACAAAGCATCTATGGGTGAAGGGGAACACAAATTGTGAATTTCATGGTCCCTGCCCCCCTGGGGCCACTAAAATTAATGCAATCTTTAAAAATCTTCTTTACTCCTGGACATCAAGCAGTCAAACTGTTTGCATGATTGTAATCAGCATTGAGTCCTCTACCAAAGTTGTGAAATTCATGGCCCTGGGGTCAGGGGTTCTATTGCTAGGATGGGGCTAAATAAGTACATAGTGAAAATGCATTATTTCTTTGAAAATCTTCTTCTCTGCTCCTGGGTATTAAATAAACTAACTAAGTGCATAGTTATGATGAGCAAGAGTGCCTCTACCAAAATTGTGAAGTTTATGGCCCCAGGGTCAGGGGTTCTGGTGTTAGGGCGGGGCTCTATAGATTATATAGTGAAAATTCATGAATTCTTTGAAAATCTTCTTCTCTGCTCCTGGGTATTAAATAAACTAACTAAGTGCATAGTTATGATGAGCAAGAGCTCTACCAAAATTGTGAATTTTATGGCCCTAGGGTCGGGGTTCTGGTGTTAGGGTGGGGCTCTATTGATTATATAGTGAAAATACATGAATTTTATGAAAATCTTCTCCTTGCTCCTGGGTATTAAATAAACTAACTAAGTGCATAGTTATGATGAGCAAGAGTATCTCTACCAAAATTATGAATTTTATGGCCCCAGGGTCAGGGGTTCTGGTGCTAGGGTGGGGCTCTATAGATTATATAGTGAAATTACATGAATTCTTTGAAAATCTTCTTCTCTACTCCTGGGTATTAAATAAACTAGCTAAGTGCATAGTTATGATGAGCAAGAGTGCCTCTACCAAAATTGTGAATTTTTTGGCCCCAGGGTCAGGGGTTCTGGTGTAAGGACGGGGCTCTATTGATTATATAGTGAAAATACATGAAAAATTGTGAATTTCATGGTCCCTGCCCCCCTGGGGCCTGGGGGGTGGGGCAAAAACCACTAAAATTAATGCAATCTTTAAAAATCTTCTTTACTCCTGGACATCAAGCAGTCAAACTGTTTGCATGATTGTAATCAGCATTGAGTCCTCTACCAAAATTGTGAAATTCATGGCCCTGGGATCAGGGGTTCTATTGCTAGGGCGGGGCTAAATAAGTACATAATGAAAATGCATTATTTCTTTGAAAATCTTCTTCTCTGCTCCTTGGTATTAAATAAACTAACTAAGTGCATAGTTGTGATGTGCAAAAGTGCCTCTACCAAAATTGTGAATTTTTTGGCCCCAGGGTCAGGGTTCGGGTGTTAGGGCGGGGCTCTATTGATTATATAATGAAAATACATGAATTCTTTGAAAAAATTTCTTTTCTGCTCCTAGGAATTAAATAAACTAAGTACATAGTTATGATGAGCAAAAATACCTCTTCCAAAATTTTGATTTTGTGGCCCTAGAGTCAGGGGTTCTAGTGATAGGGCGGGGCTCTATTGATTATATAGTGAAAATACATTAAATCTTTGAAAATTTTCTTCTCTGCTCTTGGGTATTAAGCAGATGAACTACCTATGTAGTTATGATGAGCAAGGACCTTAATCTTCCAGAATTGTGAATTTCAAGGCCCCAGGGTCAGGGGTACCAAAGGGGGGGTGTACTTATATACTGAAACTGGATGAATTGTTTGAGATCTGCTCCTTGGTATTAATCAAATATTTTTGAAAAGCAAGGGTGCCTTTTCAAAAATTGTGCAATGTGTGGATCTAGGCCTAAGGGTCAGGGGTTCATGTGTGATAGGGGCATTACTGATTATTGCTGAATATTACTGATTATTTGAAATGCATTTTTTGTTCCCCCAACCTGCCTATGGGTACTAAGTAAACAAACTAAGCAACTGCTAAGTGTATTGTTATGATGATCAATGGTGCCTCTTTCAAAATTGTGAAAGCCATAGCATCTGGCTTAAAACATGAATCAAATTAAATCACTGGAAAGTTGTTGCATAATGCTCAGGTGACCTATAAGGCCCATGGGCCTCTTGTTGGAAAATGTTGGAATTATTGATAAAAAAAGAAGGAAATTTGATTAATACCCCCAGGCTTGTATATCTACCTGATATACCCTCCAAATCACTATTTTTTAGACCCCCAGGACACCACGCAATGTCGGAGGAATTTTGTGGATTCTGTTACTTCAATAATGTTGCTATTGCTGCAAAACATGCCCTGGAAAATCTCAAACTGAAAAAGTAAGTGGTACACAATACACCTTGAACATTTATGAAGGCCAGTGTATTTTCAGAAAAGATTTTAATGAGCATTGAGCAATGAATGAAAAGTGTTTTCTCAGGATGAATCAATATACAGTGTATCAATAAAACTAATGGCAATATTATAATGTAAAATAATCGTCCTAATTCCTATTATATATTGTATACTATATGCACTATTATATAGAATGTAGGAACGTGCACTTCTTAAATTTATGCTATAACTCCTAATTAGAGGTGGGGTGGTGTGGGATGATTGGGGGCTCGTGGATGGGAGGATCATTTAATTTTTTCCACCTCTAACTGAATTTCAGTTTTGTTTAATTATTTTTTTCAAGGATTTTAATCATAGACTGGGATGTTCATCATGGCCAGGGCACCCAGCAGATGTTTTACAATGATCCGCGGTAAGGAGAGATTTCACATTCACTATTCTGACTAATGAGCAGTACAATTTATAGATTGATAAATACAGTCAATTCTCGATAAACCGCCACCTTTTGTAATTCAGAAATCATGGCGGTATAACGAATTTGGCGATGAATTGAATTTTCCATCATTTAGGAAACAAGAAGTAGAGTTACCGTTCTAAACAATACCACTCGCGTTTCTATTCGTATTATTACATGTACATGGATATAAAATTATACATACTCCTTAATTTGAGAATACTTCAAGTAATTTTTTATGTACAGTTTAGTTAAAAACAAAATGTGCAGTTATTAAATAAAGACAATTATTATCCTTCAGAATTATACAGTCAATCTGATTGGTTTAGAGCAGGTCACGTGCAGGGAGACAACTCGTGAAGTCTCCCTCACCCGCAGGTCGACAACTGTTATCTCCCTTCAGATGACAATGAAATAGCGTAAGCGAGCATGCAGGGTTACAACAGTGTTGTCGCCCTTTGAATGAAACTAAAGTGATTTAAGCGAGATAACTCTTATTTATAAGTACAATTAATAGATATGCGGGATCGGTAAACAATAAATTCTAACGATGACATCAAAGTTGTCTGTTGACATATTTTAAAAGTATGGAATCGGAGCAGAGTAGAAGAAAACAAGAGGTTTGATTACTATTTTCTACTCTACGTAATTGATAATTATTTATTCTTCAGGATAATAAAACTATTATGGACTGTTTAGAAGGGAGACATCACCAATTATCAGGTCTGAGTAGGGTTGTCACCCTCGGGCGCAAGCGCCCTCGGGTGACAACCCTACTCAGACCTGATAATTGGTGATGTCTCCCTTCTAAACAGTCCATAATTGTATAGTATATGTGTATGCATGTAAATCTGCAGTGTGATATTGAAAAAAAAAACATGCTGGGTCGATCGTCGTAAGATATTGCCGATAGTACGTAAAATGAATTCTTGAATAAATTCATTGTTAATGGCATCATTGTTAATGAAACGTCCAGAATTTATACCGTATATTAATTTTTAAAGCAAATTTTTGTTTTGTTTAAAGCAGAGATCATTAAAATAATATCGTTATCGGCGTGCTTTAACAACGACAGCTTTCAAGGCAAAGTCGTGACTAAATGATTTTTATTTAATAGAAAACAATTTTTTTATATAAAAGTTCATGTTAAAATTATTGTTTATTTAATTCTTAATTAATTATTTAATTGCATGTACCTGGTCTGGCTTCGCTTGCTTAACAACAGGGATAGCGTCAACCAATTAGCCACGCTTCACTGACCACATGCACCTCTGGCGGTATATCGAGATAATTGACACTTAAAAATGGACGTTTGTTGTGAAAACAGGGTGGCGGATGGCGGTATGCGAATTTGGCGTTATAAAGAGAATTTTATATAGCAGGAAAAACGTTCTTGGGAAATCATGGCGGTATTGCGAAAATGGCGATGAATCGAATGGCGATAATTCGAGAATTGACTGTATGTATCTGAACATTACAGATGGAGTTGGATAAATTCTGTATTGAATTTAAACTGAGATGTGCTAATTTTGAATCATGCAATATTGCAATTATTAAGAATACAAGTTGAATAAACTCAAAACAAAAAAAAAAAACAAGGCTACTACACCTAGAAAAATCTTTTAAAAAAATAATGATTCAGAAACTAATGTCCTAGCTTTACATATATTTCACATTTTTAAAAATAAATATATGCATTCAGAGACATACCAGATATAGTTTTCTAATATGTTTTACGGTGTGACCGTTGGGGCGAGCGCAGTTGTACCATGAAAAACACTCTAAAAATTGATCAGCCACTTCAAACATCAAGCCGCACGAGACATCTCGACTAGCTGTGACGTCACACGACGTCACGGAGCTCGTCGGAGCTTACGGAGACAGCCGAGCGTCTGTTTGAAACTATAGACCTAGTGCAATTTTGGTTGAAAAACTTTCCCATAGCAAAAAGAAATGGCATTTTTCCATTTTATCTCCATTCATTCAGCATTTTTTAGCCATTTTTCATTTCAAAACCATTTTTCCTACATTTCTCTATCTTTCAATTTTCATAAACCATTTTCTCAGAACCATTTAAGAACCATTTCTGTTAGAAAATGTATTTTAAATGGTAAAGTTCCAACATTTTCTCTCCATTTATTTGAGTAAATGGAAAAGAAATGCCAGTTTGGTGATCCACCTTGCTTGATGGGGCCATTTTTCTCCCATTTCTTTTCCGAGAAATGGAGACAAGGAAAAAATGGTTAGTCTTAACCTTTAATATTAAGATAGATTTATCAGTGGTTAATTGATGCCATGTGCCAGGTTTTTATAATGGGGCACTGGATATCAGATTTCTTCCCAAGCTCTGTAGCGACCGCCTTTTCCAGTTTAAGTTTGAATATTGGACAAGAGCACTTTGACCTAGCTGGAAGTGAGTTTAGATGGATGGACTATTCTTCAAGGAATATTTAGGTTTTTAGTGTTTTTTGAAGCTGACAAAACTGTATATTGATGGTCAAAGCAGAAATGGATAACTTAATTCTTGGAAGATGATTATTTGTGAATGTTTTCATGTTTCATTGCAAACATTTGCCCAATTGGGAAGTTTAAACTGAAACATACGTTACAGCAGAAGAAATGCAACACATTCGTTTTCCATACACTGAAAGGACCCTATTCTTTTTGAGTGGTAAGTATAAATATGTACATAATTTTTATTAATTTCAGTAACAGAAAAATGTTGTTTCCCAAAGAAAACGCAAAAGGATCGAGTGCCCATTAATCATACTGATGCAATAATCTATAAACCAATCTTATTAATGAAAATTTGTCAGACTGATGGACACTTTTGTAAATTCTTATTGATTAACATCAATTATAATAAATTTTTGTAAATATTTTCTTGCATTTCCTTTTATTTTTAGAATACTGCTTGCCTACATTGTCATATGGACATGATGGAGCACAAAAATGAGCACGGGAAGATATAAATTTTTGAAGATGGAGCAAGACTACCACAATTCAGATCAAATTGGGATTTTAATTCATAAAGATTTCAATGAATTCAAAAACCAGTATGTGAAAAAGATTGAACAAGTGACCTCCATTTTGTGACTGACTCTGCAACTAAGAAGATGGATTTTTAAAGTGCTTAATATTCCTTGCATATGGATACATGTATCAACCACCTAAAGGACCCACCTAAATTTTTCATTTTTCAATTATGGAGAAAATGTTTTAAAATGGATATTAAATGGTTAAAACAAAAACCATTTATTTTTCATTTTTCATCTCATTTGCATAAATGGTTTTGGAATGGTTAATTTGCATGTTACAGGGCCCAAAAAAAATGGTGTTTGAATGGAGTTTGAATGGAGTTTGAATGGAGATAAAATGAAAAATGGTTTTTAAATGATCATCCTTTCTGTTGAGAATTCTTGAAAGATTTGACGAAATAAAATGGTTTCTGAATGGTCTTTAAATGGTCAGAAAAGAAATGGCTTTTAAATGGTATCTAAATGGATTTCATTTTGATAAGGGTTGTAGAGTTATTTTTTGTTTCTTTGAAAGATTTCTACAAACTGATCTAGCCTTTATGCTTTACGTTATTATTTATTTATTTACTTATTTGCGCAAAGGACATTGGGTACTGCAGGAATTCTGGGAATGTTGCACAGAGAAATTTGGCTGACATATGTACAGATTTCAATCCGAATTTCCTCTGTTCTTACACGTTAGTCTATTGAGCTCGCTGCGCTCGCTATAAACATTAACATTGATCCTGTAAGTCGCTTTCCATCTATGTGTTAATTTACAGAGTGCTGTACTTTTCTATACATCGGTACGAGTTTGGGAAGTTTTGGCCCCACCTGAGAGAGAGTGACTATGACTTTATAGGAGAAGACAAAGGGATGGGGTATAACATCAATGTCCCTCTTAATCAGGTAAATTATCATAACACCAGGGTCCCATGGAAAGAATAAATTAAGAAGCATAGAGATAATGTACAGTTGAACTTTGATATCCTGAACACTGATATCTTAACACTATGGATATGTTGAAGTGATTTGGAAGTCCCAATCGCTTACCGTAAATCTGGAAATTTTTGCTGTAGATAAATTTTTAGCAAATTTGTGAGTTCATTACATTCACAAAAATATTTTTCTTAAAAATATTTCAACAATAAGAAAATATTAACAAAGAAGTGGTCATTCGTAAAATTTTGAAACGTAAAAATTAATCAACAGCATTTTGACCCAGATTCGCAAAATAAAATTGATGTAAAAATTTCCAGATTTACGGTATTCTGTAAAAATTTTACCCTTTACTTCTTAAATCCTTAAATATCTCACAGTTACACATGTATTTTCTCAGTCCCCGACAGAAGCTGCACTTCTGAAGTTCTTTCACACTGTGACAATTTATCTCTTTTATTGAATAAATTAAGTTCAGTATTTCAATGCTGAAAATGTAATTAAGTGTTATATTTGTGTAGACGGGGATGGCTGATCATGACTACCTGGCTATATTTCATCAGGTTTTAATGCCAATTGCATTTGAGGTAAGACTTAGTATCTACATGTTTTTTTAACGTTAAATACATTGTCACCTAGACAAAGTTATGGGGAAGCTTCTGTTTTACCCCCAATTGCCGATGTCTCAGGTCAGAGTTCTGAGATTTGGGCTTCTTCTATACTGGACCTATGAATTTATACTACTAGGGATGCTTAACATATGTTTTGAATTCCAGTGTTCTCTTAGGAGAGCTTTGAAGTTATCTTTGCTTACCTATAGATTTAAGTATACATACGAGGGTTGATCCAAAAGTTTGTGGAATTTCTTTCAAAAATGTTATCATGATTTAAAAAAGCAAACAATAGGCATATTTATAAAATAGAGTCATAATGCAACAATTAATACTGGAAAATTTCACCACTTTCCAATTACCAATAAGGTCACAAGAGCTTTCTGAAAATGAATGGTTGTGAAACCTGGGGGAGACTTCGACGTAACGTCAAATTAGGTATGTCACGTCACGTTATAGAATCATCTCACCCTAATGTCACGTAATTCTTCAAAATGCTGCCCTTTTCTCCATTTTTTTTCTCAAGAAAAGCCTGGGTATGACCAATTTATCTTCCTTTTTTACTCATATTTCAAAATACCCCCCATCTTTCCATATGATGTTCCGATTTCAGTAGCAATGTCAAGAACAGTACGTCAGTCGACAACGTATAATAACGCTTTCAATTTATCAAGGGGGACGACACTTAAAACAGAGCCTCAGAAAGGCGGCCACACCTTTAATCAACGTCCATGAAGGTTCTATTTTTCTTCATTTTCTTACGCCACCGGAAAACCAGTGGCTAAATGCATTTTTCCTCAGTCTATGTCAATAATATACGCATTTAAGATAGAGTGATCCCGGGATTTTCACAAAACTTATGACTTGACCGAAATTTGACATCGTCTAACAACCTTAAGATGAATAATAAATTATTAACTAATAAACAAAATATCCAGTAAAATCAGTAAAATACACACACAAAGGTTTATAAAAGATCAAGCAATCATAATAATGACATAATTTTCGTTTTCTATAACACGAAGATCGGTTTAATTCTCATTTCAAGTATTAAGAATTAAAATGATAATAAACGCGTTGATGTCTCCCCCGCATTTCCAAACATCCGTTTCTATGGCAACTGCCATAGAGTTACTATCACAAATATTTAAAATATTTTTTAATCTAAAATATTCAACAAGTGTCTTTATTCTCATTTGTAATTTTCAACCAATTTCACTTATAAATGAATGAAATATTAAGAAATTCCACGAACTTTTGGATCAACTCTCGTATATACACGTATATAATGTCAAAATGCATCTCTAAATTTTGTTGCTTTTAATTTTGAATTTTTTTTTAAACTCATTTATTTTATATCTCCTGTCTAGAATTAAAAGATTGAACAGTGTGATATTGTAACAATCCAAAAATTATTAATACAATATATTTCAGATAATTTATTATTTACACATTTGTTGATAATTCAGTTAATGTGCTGGTAATTTCAGTTTGATCCAGAATTAGTTTTGATTTCTGCTGGATATGATTGCGCAATAGGTTGTCCCGAGGTAAACTAAAGGAGTTGTTACTTCTTACATGTATTAGTCATGGAGGCTTTATGTTATGTTAGACAAATAACTGCAGAAAATTTCTTGGCACTGGCATTGAAAATATATACATGTATATCAACAGAGTCAGTATAATTTAAAGAATGATTTTGGGAGGGAGGGGTTGTTAAAGGTTAAAAATAGTAAAAAAAAAAAAATACTGTTGTTTTTATACACCATGTATACATGTACAGTCTCGGGTCAAAAGTATTCGTAAAAAATGGCGGCCTACTTTTTCACTGCTGCGGTTCGCTTCCCATTTCAGCGTCGTTCTTGACGCACAAATTAGAGTTATCCCTCTTACTACGTACAAATATACACAAGCACATGACAGATCACGTGGCTTTGTTATGACGTATTTTGTCGTCTGCAAATGTTTTGTTTCCGCTTTCAAAACAAATGGGTAGGAAAGGATTTGAACTGTGTGCGTCCGAGAAAGAAAGTATTCTATCTTTGTCCAAAGCTAATATAAAGTTAAAGGAGATATCAGAGATAACAGGAAGACCTATATCTACAATATGCAGTTTTTTAAAGCGACAACAAAGACGTGGAAATACAGAAAACAGGGATCGAAGTGGCAGACCACGTAAGTGTAGTGTCCAAGGGGAAAGGCAACTTATTCGACTTGCGAAAAATAATCGTCGAAGGACTTTGACAGAATTAACGAATGTTACCAATGAAAATGGGGCTAGTAGACTGTCAGAAAGTACCGTGAAAAGAATTTTGAGAAAAGGGGGATACCGGAGGAGGCTTGTAAAGAAAAAACTTCGGATTCGTGAAGTCAACAAGAAAAAGCGAGTTAATTGGTGTAAACAATACAGACACGAAACTGTCGATGGGTTTTGGAATGATATAATATTCAGTGATGAATGTAAGGTGATGATTGATGGAGAACAACGCGTGTATGTGTGGCGGAAGGACGGCGAAGAATGGGACCCCCCTTGTGTTGCACCCCCTCCTGGACGGCGCCTTGATTTGATGGTGTGGGGATGTATAACAGCTTACGGTGTAGGTACTTTATGTGTTGTTGACGGTAATATTAATGCCGAAAAATATATTGAAATCATCGATAACAATTTATGGCCTGTTGTAGCCAGGCATTTCCCTAACAATCGATATATATTTCAAGACAACAATGCGCCTGTGCATAGAGCAAGAGTAGTGAAAGATTTTGTAGCTAGAGAGGGAATAACAACACTTGAATGGCCAGCCCAAAGTCCTGACCTAAATATTATCGAAAATTGCTGGAAAAAAATGAAACACGAACTTAAGGACGTTGGATCCTGAGTTTTTGAGTGGATTTTGGTCATGTCCATTATTCATAAAATTCTGCATCATTTTTAAGTTCTAACATTAAATCTGAATTCTACAATGCAAACTGAACTATATTCAATGAAAAAACCGTGCTTAAATTTCATTTAGGTAGAATTAAGCTAGGGACTATATTTTGTGGCGGAAGGTTTTTTGGACGAACATGATCAGTTTTTCCCCTTTTGAACTATAGCAGTACTTTTAATTTTGGATTCCTATTGTTCCATGCTGGTGCACACAAAGCTGTTTTGCAGTGAAATGTGTTATGCTGGTTCTGAAATATCTATTAAATTATTTCTTATGAATTCTTTCAACAAAGTGTGACAAATATAGTAAATATATTCTGAAAACCGGGGAAAAAATTTAGTCAATTTTAACGCAAAATTGACACTTTTTCTAGTAATATCTGAAAATTTACATCATATACCCCCACTTTTGATGTTCTTTTCTAAATATTAAAGATACCTTTGACCTATTTCCTTAAAATCAGAAAAAGTTTAAGACTTTAAAATAATTTTCTTGCTTATTAAATTTTCAGTGCCGGAAAAATCACATTTTAGTAGTGCAGAAAGGTCAAATAATTGACAATGCGAAGCAATTTGACATTTTTTCTTAGTCACAATTTTAAAGTGTCTTTTTTTAAACAAACTAAGAGCTCATTTTGTTTCATGCATTAATTGGATAAAATTATTGGAGGGAAAACGTCAAAAATTTAATTTTTGATTAAGACACAAATTTCAGTGCAAAAAGGTCATATTAAATGTACTGTAGCGCCAATAGAAGCGTATTGACCCCCATTTTTTGATTTGAATTTTAATTAAGCTATGTATGTAGAAACTAAAAATATACTTTGCAAAAAAAAGTTTAAGACTTTAAATATCAGGATCGAACGTCGTTAATATAAATGTTCATAAACTGAGGACCAATGATGACCTTGCAGTCGCCGTTCGACAGGCCTGGGAAAACATTCCGCTTCAATTCATTCAAAGGCTATACCAGTCGATTCCAAGAAGAATTAAAGCAGTAATCAAGTCAAAAGGCTGTCTTATGAAATATTAAGGTTGGTGCAAATTTAATTAAGTTAAAAATTTGATGAAACTAAGGTGATCTAGTTTTGTTTACATCGCCGCCATTTTTAGCTCACCTCGACGAAGTCGAGATGAGCTTATGCTATACCCGCGGCGTTGGCGTCGGTGTCGGCGTCGGCGTTAGCGTCGGCATCCCAGGTTAAAGTTTTAGGAGCAAGTCCATTCCCAAGTAACTATAAGCCCTATCTAAACCAAACTTGCATGGATGATGCATCTAGGGATGTACACTACCAGATTTGCTTCGGATGCTGGATCTGACCTACATTTTCTAGATGAGTGACCAGGTTAAAGTTTTTGGAGCAGGTTAAAGTTTTTAGAGCAGATCCATTCCCAAGAAACTATAAGCCCTATTGGGACCAAATTGGCTTGGATGATGCATCTAAGGATGTACACAACCAGACTTGCTTCGGATGCTGGATCTGACCTATATTTTCTAGATGAGTGACCAAGATAAAGTTTTTTGAGCAGGTCCATTCCCAAGGAATTATAAGCCCTACCCGGACCAAACTTGCATGGATGATGCATCTAGTGATGTACAATACCAGACTTGCTTCAAATGCTGGATATGACCTACATTTTCATTCCCAAGGAATTATAAGCCCTACCTGAACCAAACTTGCATGGATGATGTATCTAGGGATGTACACTACCAGACTAGCTTCAGATGCTGGATCTGACCTACATTTTCATTCCCAAGTAACTTTAAGCCCTATTTGGACCAAACTTGCATGGATGATGTATCTAGGGATGGACTCTATCAGACTTGCTTCGGATGCTGGATCTGACCTACATTTTCATTCCCAAGTAAGTATAAGCCCAAGCAAAACTTAACTTGCATGGATGATATATCTAAGGATGGACACTACCAGACTTGCTTCAGATGCTGAATCTGACCTACATTTTTATTCCCAAGTAACTTTAAGCCCTAGCTAAACTAAACTTGCATGGATGATGTATCTAGGGATGGACACTACCAGACTTGCTTCGGATGCTGGATCTGACCTACATTTTCATTCCCAAGTAATTATTAAGCCCTAGCTCATCCAAACTTGCATGGATAATGCATCTAAGGAAGGACACCATCAGACTTGCTTCAGATGCTGGATCTGACCTATATATTCCATACAAGAGACCAGGTTGAAGTTTTGGGAATAGATCAATCCGAATGAACTTGAAGTCCTCGATATCTGCAGTATTAACAGTTATGAATATTTGTTTACACAATACATGTTTTTCACGCTACATGCATAGAAATGTGTATATACCATGTAAGGGGTTAAACACAACTTGCAAGAATATTGTTGTTGGGATGAATACTTAATATTAAGAAAATATGATGTGAGATTTGCATTACTTAAACTGATATCATTCGTCGAGGTGAGCTTCGTAATCTGTGATTACCTATGTTGTTTTTTTACGAATACTTATGACACGAGACTGTATATCAGTTTTAATATTTAAATATATATACATTTTTCACAAAACTTTTCAATATAAATTTTTCAAGAAATTTGCTGCAGTTTTCTAACTTCTATTTTAATCCCAAATCTATTGAATTCCACAGGGTTTGGCATGCTCTTAGTTATTACTGTTGCATGCTGTTTTTATGCACAGTTTGATTTAGTAGTTTGCTCATTATCTATTAATATGCTTCCTTTGTTTTAACACAGTTTAGTCCTGATTTTGTTGTTGTGTCCGCTGGATTTGACTCGGCCATTGGAGATCCCAAGGTCTTGTTCTTCTTATTTCTAAATTAAGAAACAAAACAGTTAAACTCACTTCTATAAATTAAAGGACAAAACTAAGTAAGCTCATAGAAAAAAAAAATACCAGGTCCTATATTTAATTCTAAGGTATAATATAGCTGTACAGTACTTAATAACGGGTAATTTTTTTAGCTCACATGAGCCAAAGGCTCAAGTGAGCTTTTCTGATCAAATTTTGTCCGTCGTCCGTCCGTCTGTCTAGCTGTCTGTCCGTCCGTCTGTAAACTTTTCACATTTTTGACTTCTTCTCAAGAACCACTGGGCCAATTTTGACCAAACTTGGTACAAAGCATCCTTATATGAAGGGGAATTTAAATTGTGAAAATGAAGGGCCAAGTTCCTTCACAGGGGGAGATAATCAAGAAAAGACAAAAATAGGGTGGGGTCATTAAAAAATCTTCTTCTCAAGAACCACTGGGCCAGAAAAGCTGAAACTTATGTGGAAGCATCCTGGGGTAGTGTAGATTCTAAATAGTAAAAATCATGACCCCCAGGGATAGGGCTAGACCACAATGGGGAATCAAAGTTTTACATAGAAATTTATAGGAAAAATCTTTAAAAATCTTCTACTCAAGAACCACTGGGCCAGAAAAGCTGAAACTTATGTGGAAGCATCCTTAGGTAGTGCAGATTCTAAATTGTTCAAATCATGACCCCCGGGGATAGGGCGGGGCCACAATGGGGAATCAAACTTTTACATAGAAATATATAGGAAAATCTTTAAAAATCTTCTTCTCAAGAACCACTGAGCCAGAAAAGCTGAAACTTATGTGGAAGCATCCAGGGGTAGTGTAGATTCTAAATTGTTAAAGTCATGACCCCCGGGGGTTGTGCAGGGCCATAACGGGGAATCGAAGTTTTACATAGCAATATATAGGAAAATCTTTGAAAATCTTCTTCTCAAGAACCACTGAGCCAGAAAAGCTGAAAGTTATGTGGAAGCATCCTGGGGTAGTGTAGATTCTAAATTGTTCTAATCATGTCACCCCCGGGGGTAGGGCGGGGCCACAATGGGGGATCAAAGTTTTACATAGCAGTCTATATATTAGGAAAAATCTTTGAAAATCTTCTTCTCAAGAACCACTGAGCCAGAAAAGCTGAAACTTATGTGAAAGCATCCCGGGGTAGTGTAGATTCTAAAATGTTCAAATCATGATCCCCAGGGGTTGGGCGGGGCCACAATGGGGAATCAAACTTTTACATAAAAAAAAAATATAGGAAAAATCTTCTTCCAAGAACCACTGGGCCAGAAAAGCAGAAACAAATATGTGGAAGCATCCTGGGATAGTGTAGATTCTAAATTGTTCTAATCATGTCACCCCCGGGGGTAGGGTGCGGCTACAATGGGGAATCAAAGTTTTACTATGTTGAATCAAAGCATCCTATGGTAGTGTAGATTCCAAATTGTTTAAATTATGATCAGTTGGGTAGGGTGGGGTCACAATATGTATAACAAGGGGGAAATCTGGTAAAGAACGGAATGTTCAAAGCTTCTCAGGTGAGCGATGTGGCCCATGGGCCTCTTGTTTCTATTCATATAAACTTGCACAGATTAAGTCTTAACTTAACGAACTTTACAAGTACCTAAATGTCAGCTATAGGGGTAATAATAAACTTAACCAGTATTAGAAAGTCATAAGACAGTGTTAGATTTGAACAATGCCATAGAGGCATCTGATCCCAAAACCTTTCAGCATTTTATTCTCAAACATGTGTAGAGATTTCAGGAGGTCAGAAAAATTTTGAGTAAATGACCCAAGGTCAGTGACAAAGGTCATAGGCATGCTAAATTGACCAATGGCAGAATAGGCGTAATTTTACCAATATATATTTGAAATATATAAAGTAGGATAAAGAAAAAAAACAAAAATCATTGTAAAGGTTTAAAAAAAAACTAGGTAATGATAATGTTATCAACTAATGATTCAGAGTTTATAATGTATGTAAAATAATAATACGTATGCTGTTATTCCTGTAATTCTGTAGTGATTTTTTGTGAGGGATATTAATCTAGCTAGGACATGCTTTGGCACGGGGTTTGGTATTTGAGTTCTTCTTCTTTGTAAACTTTTGATGCATTTATTCTAAATCAATATGAATGATTTAATATCTTTTTTAAACATGTTCATTATCTGTGTACTGAGTATAATGAAAACAATCTTTTGCACTGCACTGTACAATATAAAATCAAATGCTTTCATGTTCAAAAGTTACTATTTTAAAATAATGCATCATAATTTTTTTTAAAAGAGTGATAAATAGCTACAGCATATATTTATATTTTCTAACACAAATATAATCATTATATAAATCTTACCATTTTATGTGATTTTTTTAAATAAAAAAATAAAGCATGCACAACTTTGTTGATCATGTTGATGTAATGAATATAGATTTGTACATTAAAATGCTTATGAAGTTCACAAACAACTTTTAAATTTTATGGATTTTAAATTTAGTTTTTTTAAAATAATGATACAATAAAGTTTTAAGTGATTTTCATTATGACATACTAGTAGATTCAATAGATTTAAAAGTAAAAGAGTACAACAGTGAACTATCAAAATACATGTAATGTTGTCAATGATAGTTTTGAAAAGTGAATTTCTCTAATAGGGAGAAATGGGGGTAACTCCTGCAGCCTTTGCTCACCTCACTCACAAGGTCATGTCCTTGGCTCAGGGTCGTGTGGCAGTCATATTGGAGGTATGAATGAATCAGCATCTTTGTTCTGTATATTTACTGTGAACATAAACTAAAAAAAATTCAACAAAGCAAAGGAAAGCAATCAACATTAAATTTGATGTGAAATTGGACCACCATTTTCATTTTGTATAATTTTTTTAGGGTGGATACTGCTTGAAGTCTCTCTCTGAATCAGCAGCCTTGACCTTGAGAACATTACTTGGTGACCCTTGTCCCAGAATTCCTCCATCTCAGGAACCATGTGACAGGTTAATATTGTCCAATATTAACTTCCATAAGATATCAGCATTCAAACAAACACTTCTTCTGCTAATGCTCAATTTGTTAAAATATGTAAAGGTACATAAAGTAGGATGTGACTAGGACACACTGAGTCCTTGATTATAAGTACAAGTTTAAAAATTCATTTCTCATGGAATCCGTCTTTTACAAGAACATGCTAATTAAATATTCTATAATTCTAGTGTAATAAAGATCATTTTTTAATTTTAGTGTCACAGAGTCCATTCTGAATGTGATTAAGGTCCTTCGGCCTTACTGGAAGTGTCTGCAGTATCAGGAATTCACCTCTGACCCTTGCCCTTTTGAAGAGGTCAACCTGTCTCCTCCCAAGTAATATTTCCTACTTTTTGGGTCAAAATAAACAATATTTGTTTGATTGCTTGACTGTATATTGTTTAACATCCCTCTCAAGAATTTTTCACTCATATGGAGAAGCCCAGTATTTGTTTGAACAAAAAACTGTTTAGACAGAACTTTCCTTTCTACAATTTCCTACTTAAACTTTTGACATTTATATCTAAAACTTCCAATACACTGTAATATCATATCATGTGGCTAGGTACGAACTGTTCACTATCAATGCCTAGATTTCAGATTACAGTGCACTAATTTGGACAAAAGGAGCATAGACATTTGCTCTGTTCACTTACAATTGTGTGTTAGGCAGTATTGTTTCCTTTGTAGGCCTGATATCATTCTTATTACTGAGGAAAACAAACCAAAGGAATACCCAGAAAGTCTGGAGCCCACAAAAGTGGAGGAGTATTACAAAGTGGAGAAAAGACTGTCACCTGTTATAGACAGAATAATAGCTAACACAGACCTCAGTAAAGCTAAGAACAGGTAATGTATAGAGAAAGAGACAGAATTATAGCTAACACAGACCTAAGTATAGCTAAAACAGGTAATGTATAGAGATAGAGACAGAATTATAGCTAACACAGACCTCAGTAAAGCTAAAAACAGGTAACGTATAGAGACAGAATAATAGCTAACACAGACCTCAGTATAGCTAAAAACAGGTACAGTACCCGCATTGTTATTCTTTACAATTCTATCGTGTCCTATTGTGCGTGTATCCTATCGTATCGTGCGTGTATCCTATCGTATCGTGTTTTCCGTTTATCAGGTTTTGCGTTTTCTGTCGTGTTTTCCGTTTATCGTGTAGATCGTTTATCAGGTTCTATCGTGTTTTGTGTTTATTGTGTTTTGCGTTTATCGAGTATATTCGGAAACCCTTGCATTTTATCTTTACCAAAGAGAGAAACTACAGAGCTATTCTGAGAATCTTTTTCGTTTTGTTAACTAAAATAAGATTACTTCAACCGAAAAAGAGAAAACAAAGTTTTATCCCATTGTTTTTCATAATTAAAAGAAATATTAAAGCGTAGAAGGAAAAGAATAAATAAATAACGTAATTTATAAATAAATAAGTTAATTGATAAAAAAAAATAAATAAATGAAATAATTATATTATGGTCATGCAGAGAGTGATTATCAAAATTTAAACAGTAACTCTATTTTCGGAAATGAAATTATAATCGATCGCCTGCTCTTTTTATTTTTTTTTTATTTATCAAATTGTATGATTTATTTTGTCATAATTAAATATTATTAGCTCACCTGAGCCGAAGGCTCAAGTGAGCTTTTCTGATCAAAATTTGTCCGTCGTCTGGCGTTGTCGGTGTCGGCGTCGTCGGCGTCGTAAACTTTTCACATTTTCATCTTCTTCTCAAGAACCACTGGGCCAATTTCAACCAAACTTGCCACAAAGTATCCTTAGGTAAAGGGGATTCAAGTTTGTTCAAATGAAGGGCCACACCCTCTTCCAAGGGGAGATAATGATGAATTAGTGAAAAATTAATGGCATTTTAAAAAAATCTTCTTCTCAAGAACCACTGGGCCAAGAAAGATAAAACTCGTATGAAAGCATTCTCAGGTAGTGTAGATTCAAGTTTGTTCAAATCATGACCCCGGGGGTAGGGTGGGGCCACAATTGCCGACAAAGTTTTACATAGGAGTATATAGGGAAAATCTTTAAAATTCTTCTTCTCAAGAACCACTGGGCCAGGAAAGATGAAACTCATGTGGAAGCATCCTCAGATAGTGTAGATTCAAGTTTATTCAAATCATGACCCCCGGGGGTAGGGTGGGGCCACATTAGCTGACCAAAATTTTACATAGGAGTATAAAGGGAAAATATTTAATAATCTTCTTCTCAAGAATCACTGGGCCAGGAAAGATGAAACTCATGTGGAAGTATCCTCAGGTAGTGTAGATTCGAGTTTGTTCAAATCATGACCCCGGGGGTTAGGGTGGGGTCACAATGGCCGACCAAATTCTTACATAGGAGTATATGGGGAAAATCTTTAAAAATCTTCTTCTGAAGTACCACTGGGCCAGGAAAGATGAAACTCTGATGTGGAAGCATCCTCAAGTTGTGTAGATTCAAGTTTGTTCAAATCATGACCCCCGGGGATAGGGTGGGGCCACAATGGCTGACCAAAGTTTAACATAGGAGTATGTAGGGAAAATCTTTAAAAATCTTCTTCTCAAGAACCACTGGGCCAGGAAAGATAAAACTTATGTGGAAGCATCCTTAGATAAAGTAAATTCAAGTTTGTTCAAATCATGACCCCTGGGGGTAGGATGGGGCCACAATGGCTGATCAAAGTTTTACACAGGACTTGAAAGGGAAATCTTTAAAGATCGTCTTCACAAGTACTTCAAAGCCATGATCATTGATATTTTGATGGAATCGTTCTCAAGTAGTGTTGATTCTAGTTTGTTCAAATTATGACCCCCAGGGGTAGGGTGGGGTCACAATAGGGGATCCAAGATTTACATTAAATATATATTTTAAAATCAAATCCTGAT